>NC_141543.1:70222500-70505000 GCF_021556685.1 Rattus norvegicus | reverse complement strand
CGTATTTCTGGGCTCTCTGTTCTATCTCTCCAGATGTCTATTTTCATGGCAGGACCATGCTCTTTGGTTACCGTAGCTTTGTGGAGTATTTGGCTACTGGCTGGAGACAGACTGAAGCACAAGTATGATTATTGCATTGCTTTTCCTACTTCAGAAAATCATAGTAAAGTGTTTGTGTCAACAGTGCAGAACATTAAGCGATAATGTGTTGTTCTTGGTGGAACAAGTGAGGCGACGCCTGGAGAAGAGAGACTGCGGTGGTTTGGTGACACCAAAGTTTGGGGATGGGGAGCAAACAGGACTTGTATATTATAATACAGTTTGGGTACAATCGGTAAAATATAGTTGGTACAGTCTCCTTGACTTCTTACATTAAAAACAAAAATACAAAACTATTAAAAATCTATTTTTAAAAAATATGTATTGGGGTTGGGGATTTAGCTCAGTGGTAGAGCGCTTGCCTAGCAAGCGCAAGGCCCTGGGTTCAGTCCCCAGCTCTGAAAAAAAGAAAAGAAAAAAAATATGTATTTTGTTGTTTTATGTGTTTTGCCTATACGTATGCATGTGCAGCACGTGCATGCAGTGGCCATGGACGTCAGAAGAGGGCACTGGATCTCCTGGGACTGGAGTGAGAGACAGTTGTGAGCTGTCATGTGGGTGCTGGAGACCAAATAAGGGTCCTCTGGAAGAACAGTCAGTGCTCTAACTACTGAGCCATCTCTCCAGCCCTAAACATGTATTTTGAGCTGGATTGGTAGCTCATGTCTATACTACCAGGACTGGGAGATTGAGGCAGAAGGGAGACTGTTATTTCAAGGCCAGCCTGGGCTACATAGTAGATATCAGGCCAGCCTGGGCTTCCTACTGAGTCCAAAAACAGGTAGAGCCAGAGTGAGGCCCTGTCTTAAAGCAACAGTAACAACAAAAATCTACTTCAAAAATAAAATCTGCACATCTTTTGCTATGATGATTCCATTTCTGGATATCTAATCTTCTAGTTGCTTACAGAAACCCTGAGGACACAGGTGCTGTCTGCTGTGAAGGAGGAGAGCTCGACAGGGCCCTGCCACTCTGTCATCACTATCCCCCCCAGGACGATGGAACCTTCTGGACAGTAAGACTGAAGCAGTGTTGTCTATGCACCCAGGCCTCCAGGAAGCCCAGCACAGATCCTCCTCTAGGGTGGGGCCAAGGGGACCCGGAGAAAGAAATGCCTAGGGAAGTTTTAAAACACAAATACCAGACGGCCTGTGGCAGTCAGTGGGCAAAACAGACGGCCCAGAAGGAAGACAAGGCCAGAATCCAGACAGAACACAGCCTTCCCGTAACGTAGGTAGATGGGCGCTGGAGAGATCGGTCATCAGTCAGGAGTGCTTGCTGTCCGAGCATGAGGTCTGGAGTTCAGCTCTCACATCCTAGCACCCACGTAACAGACTGCACACGATCCCAGCTGCACAAGTAGTAGAGCCTGTGGGCACTGTATGTCCTCTTTGGTCTCCACTACACACACACACACACACACACGTTAATGCAATAAAACTAAACAAACTAGGAGAGGTTTGACGTCACCAGTTTTGGGGTTCGAGATATGCAGGTGGGACCCGAGGTCACATTCCATCCCCTGGGAGGAGGGACACTTGCTGTGGCTGTGATGGGCGTTCCAGAGAGAGAGAACAGCGGGGAACCCTGTTGGGTAGACAGCAGCTGTGACAGGAGAGGGCTCTGGAGAGCACAGTGCGGGAGGCTGCAACGTATGAGGGTACTGCGGGGGACCCTTTGACCTAGGCTCCTTTAGATGAATGGTAGCACGAGACTCTGACACTGGCAGCCACGTGGGAGGAGCAGGTCAGCGATGCTGCTTGGTTTGATGAGTTCCTAGTAATCTGCCCACATAGGTGGATGACCAGAATCTCATAGTTAGGTTTTGCCTCGCTGCCTGCCAAGGGGTGACCACAGCTCCTGGCCAGCAAACTCTTTCTTTGATGCCTGTGGGCCATGACTTCACAGCTCTCTTTACAATATGGACTGAGAGTCACACAAAAGGGAGGCAGTAGGCGGCCCTTGGAGCAGATGGGGTGGGTTTGGGGGTGTGGGTTGGGGGCTTGTCCTGGAGACACCATCCCTGGATACCTTCTGGCACCCTTTCACTAGACCAACATTTCCCGAACTGAGAAATATGGTCAGCAGCACGTTTGGCAATATATAGTGACATTTTCCCCAACGGCTGTGTCAAACTCTGAGGACAAGGGTGTCCTCCACAGTCAGAATCTAGTGCTGCACAGGAATGGTTTAGTAAACACACAGAATGGACTTGCCAAGGTCAAAGACCCAGGGTGGTGCCCAGCATCAGGGCCTCCATGCGACCCGGAAGAGGAGCAGAGGTAGAAGCCTATCCTACAGCCAATAGGAAAGCGTTTTACAGTCTCAAGGTGACTCCCATCTAGCCATGATGCTGCAAGTGATGTCCATACCCTGAAGGGATCATCTCCCTCCCTGAGGGTTCTCGGCCCCCGCACTGACAGCTGCATACCATTCTCTACCTCCCCAACCCACCTGTATTCCCTGGGGACACATTGGAAACCCACAAAGAACCAGGATATGGCTGGCTTCCTGGTCTCGGTCCCACACTGACCTCTAGGGGACAGCTGGAGCACAGCAAGGTGCTGGGTACCTGGTCCGTAGCATGGGGCTCTGCCTCCAGCGGGCTTCCTCATAGTCTTTGATGAGCTATGGGTTTGCCCCATCTGTTCCAGGAGCTGGAATCCCAATGAATTCTAATGATTCACTCTGCCTGGCTGGTTTGGGACACCCAGGAGCCCACAGGCAGGAACTGGCCCATGTCCCCCAAGCTATCTGGCTAAGCAGAACAAACCAAGTCGCCTGCCCCGTCTATGAATATGCAGCCTCAGTGGGTGCTCTGGCTAGAGCGGTGTGGAGGGCAGAAAGCGGTTTGTTTCTCTGGAAGAGGCTTAAAAACGCGGAGCCACAATCACAGTCACATTATACATCCCTGCGGGAAAAAGCCAGGTTGTTCTGACTGCTGACTCCCTGGAACCTCTGGATTTTGGGAAAACAAAGCTACAAGACCACTGCTTATAAAGAATTCCTCTTGAAGGTCAGGTCCCCCAAGCCTATTTCTCCTCTCTGCTAAACACACCATCTTTTCTGTCAGTGGTTGAGACGAACGCCACAGAAGCAGCCGGAGCCCATGGGAACATGTGTCTGCTCCTGTGTACCCCAGGGGTACCTGGCCTCAGCGCTTCTCTGGTCTCCCACTTCTCAGCGCACAGGCTCTGTGTCTGACTTTGAAAACATCGGGCCTCAAGGTTGAAAGGGACGCAGAGACTCTGGTGACCGTGGATCCCTGATCTGTCCTCTCATTAAATCAGACCTAGATTGGCTGGGCGAGTCTTGCTATGGCCAAGGAAACTGAATCTCTGAGGTGTTGAGGGGAACTTGCTGAGATTGCATGGCCAGTCAGTGGCCAAAGTGAGGTATGGACCCCATTTAAAAGGCTGGTACAGCCTACTAGCCTACTCTGCACCCTCCACAAAGGCTGGACCCCAAAAGAGTCCCGGTCACTCAGTGTCTGCCCCATGCTGGGGATTCTCTGTCCCAGATGCATCCATGAACTGGGCACAGTAAGACGGTTCCAGAGCCCTCAGCACTGGCCTTACACATACCTTGGAGCCCGGTTATCCTGGTCTACCCCTAAGGGTTCTTATGTTGAGCACAATCTGGACACTGGACTGGAATCCTGGCCCCACACCAGCTGGAGCTTTAGTCTCTGTCACCTTCAAACTGTTAGACAAAATGTACAGGTTTCCTTTGTGTGGGCCAGGCGTCGGCACTAAGCAGACTGGACAGAAAGAGCCTTGCTCAGGACGGTGTTTTGTGCTACTAAGACTGAAACTAAACTGCTTTGTGCTTTCCCAGAAATCAGGAGGGTTTTAGCTGGCACAATAAGGAAGTCTCCTGCTACCTTAACCCTTTCAAAATAGCAGTTTAATGCTGGCCAATCGGCTTTTTGCCCCTGTTATTCAGTTTCCTCGTTCCTGTGATAGCAACATTATGTTTTAAGTTTAAATTACTGTGCTTAAGAGATCTGAGAAGCAAAAATACCTCACCAGGTGGTGGTGCCTTTCATCAGGAGGCAGAGGCAGAGGCAGAGAGGCAGAGGCAGAGAGGCAGAGGCAGAGAGGCAGAGGCAGAGAGGCAGAGGCAGAGGCAGAGGCAGAGGCAGAGGCAGAGGCAGAGGCAGAGGCAGAGGCAGAGGCAGAGGCAGAGGCAGGAGGATCTCTGTGAATTTGAGGCCAGCCTGGTCTACAGAGGGAGTTCCAGGATAGCCAGGGCTACACAGAGAAATACTGTCTCTAAAAACAAAACAACAAGCCTCTAACCTGAAAGGCCCACTTGCCCAAGAACAGGTAACGCCCTGGAACGCTAGGGACTGATGTTCTGTAAGATAACAAACCGCATGTTTTCACTTCTGTAAACAAACCTGGTTGCCCCAACTACACAGGATGTGTGCTTGATATGGGTAGGTAGAGGAGGTACATTGGCAGGAAGTACGTCAGGATATATGACTGCCCCTGGTTGGACAAAGGCAGGAAGTATGTAGCCCCGTGAGTTTTGCCTTTATAAGCCCCAGGCTAATGTATTTTGGGGCCATACTCTGAGCACGAGTCTCAGGTGTGGTCTCGGCCAGTGTTTGTTTTTCGGGTTTCTTTGTTTATTATGTATACAGAGGTCTACCTGCATGTACGCCTGCAGGCCAGAAGAGGGGATCAGACCTTATTATAGATGATTATGAGCCACCATGTGGTTGCTGGGAACTGAACTTGGAACCTCTAGAGGAGCAGCCAGTGCTCTTAACCTCTGACCCGATCTCCAGTCCTCTGGTCAGTATTTAATAAAGCCTGTTTTATTAACATTTATTCATGGTCAGATGGTGAATCTCTGAATGTCCCCAGATCCATCACAGTTCCCACCTTATAAAATCCACTGTTCTGTTCCTGCCCTAGACCTTGTGTTAGTCCTGTTGTCTTTGTGACAGAGGCCTAAGAAAACAATGAAGGAAGAGAGGAAGAGAGGGAGGCAGAGAGGAAGGGAGGAAGGAAAACTTATCTTGGCTCATGGTTTGAGTCTCACTGGGATTTATTGCTTGGAGACTGAGGTAAGACAGAGTAACACTGTAGTAGAATGTGTGGTGGTAGTGGTGGACCTCAGGTGGGGGAGGCAGAGTGGTGGTGGAGATGTTGCTAGGGGGAACCTGATCTATCGACTTTTCCCTTTCTTTTTCTTTTTCTTTTTTTTAAGATTTATTTATTATATATGACTACACTGTGGCAGTCTTCAGACACACCAGAAGAGGGCATCGGATCCCATTACAGATGGGTGTGAGCCACCATGTGGTTGCTGGGATTTGAACTCAGGACCTCTGGAAGAGCAGTCAGTGCTCTTAACCACTGAGCCATCTCTCCAGCCCACCTTTTCCCTTTTGTGTCCTTTTATTCCAGCCGACAGGATGGTGGGGCCTGTATATCCAGAGCAGATCTCCTTTTAGTTAACCCTTTCTGAAAACACCCTCCTCCATGTACCGTGAATGGCCTTTCCCAGTCTTCTAGGACAGTGTTTCTCACCTGTGGGTCCTGACCCCTTTGGGGTCACATATCAGAGACCCTGCATATCAGATATTTACATTATGATTCATACCAGTAACAAAATTAAAGTTATAAAGTAGCAATAAAATAACCTCATGGTTGGGAGGTCACCACAACATGAGAAACTGTATTAAAGGATCACATCATTAGGAAGGTTGGAAAACTCTGTTCTAGATGCTTCTGAATCTGATCAGGTTGGCAGGCTTAGTCATGAGAACCTAGATAAACAGTCTACCACCAGGCTACACGCAGCCTGCACAACCGCAATCTTTAACTGAATCAGTTACACTTTAGTCTCTTGATAATGCCTTAGCCTTCTTCAACACAGTCTGTTTGGCCACCCTCAGCATTATGGGACCCCTTATAGCTTCCTCCCCATGGTCCTCCCCACAGAAGCCCACTTGGACATCACACACAAAAGTGTCCAAAGAATCTGGTCAACATCTACTATGGCTCTAGGCGTCTACCATTTCTCAGGGAGGTGGCCTCAGGATGAGGTACCACCTGGAGCCACAGAGGTTTTGGAGCTGACTTGGGAGAGAAGCCAAATAAGTCCTCATCTGGCCAGAAGGTCCCCTGGAGACTGGAGACAGTGCGATTTAAACTGTCTCTGTAGTGCAAAGCTGTGCTTGCAAAAATAGTCCAATGCATTATAAATAGATCATTTGGTGATAATAGCAGAATGAATTAAGACACACACACACACACACACACACACACACACACACACACACACAGAGAGAGAGAGAGAGAGAGAGAGAGAGAGAGAGAGAGAGAGAGAGAATGAGAATTTATGTGGAGGCCAGTGTGTATAGAAGCCAGGAAACTAGAGAGGGACAAAAGGGGACAAGAGAGGCCTTAAGGAAAAGGCAATAACTAGGGATAGAAAGGTTTATGTGGGTATGGGGAGCAGAAGGAGTGGGAGAGAAGACTAGAGGTCAACTAGAGGTCAACTAAAGCCAAGGGTATATGACAATACAAAATGAAGTCGGTCTCTATGATGGCTATTCTTGGTTGCCAGCTTGACACACGTGGGAAGAAGGGACATCCTTAGCTGAAGATTTGCCTCCATCGGATTGAACTGTGGGCGCGACATCTTATCGACTCTTTATTGATGGTAGAGGGCCCAGCCCAGGGCAGCTGGCCCAACGCTAGCTTAACAGAAGCAGAGAGCACTCCAGCAAGCAGGGCACCCCCATGGCCCTGGCCTCACTTCCTGCCTCCAGGCCACTGCTTTGAATGGCTGCTGGTACTTCCCTCCGTGATGGGTTGTGATCTCCCTAACGTGGTTCTAGTCATGGCATTTACCACATCAGCAGGAAGCAAAGAGGCACAGAGCTCTGGAGGCCTTGGTATTTCCCTATAGGAGGGGCGTTTATGCCTAACCACTTCCTGTTACCCATACCTGAGTTTATGACACTGAGATGACTTAGGGTGATGCCCCTAGGGGCCCCATGATGGAGCTGGTCAGAGAAAGACCACAATGGGGACTCTCAGCCCCTGGAGACTGGGTTATGAAAACCAACTTTAAAATGAAAAAGTTTTAATTACATAGTGCGTGTGTGTGTGTGTGTGTGTGTGTGTGTGTACGTGTACACTAGACTTCCTAAGGGCTTCACTGTGCCCATTCTAAAGTGCTGTTTTCTTCTTTTCTTATTTTATTTTGAAACAGAGTCTTGCTATGTAGTGTAGTGTAGGCTGGCCTCAAACCTGTGGCAATCCCCCTGCCTCAGCTTCCTGAGGATTAGGATTAGAGGTGCCACCTTACCCAGCAATTCTGTAGTTGTTTTTTTTTTTTTTTTTACTTTGATGCCAGAAGACCATAAGTGGAAGGCCCAGTCCTTCCAGACCTTCTAAAGCTGAGCCCAGGCGCCAATGCAAAGGGTGGCCTCATGCAGCAGGCACTGAGGCAGCAGCCACTCTTACCTGCTCCACACAGTCTGGGATGTCTGGAGAACATGGCAGGGTCCCTGCGCTCTCCACCGACAGCACGTCCTTCAGCAGCTCCTCGCACCCTGTGGACAGACAGACAGTGGTGAGCCTCAGTCCACAAGGCTGTTCTTCTGACTAATGGGCCTTGAAGGGAAGAACTGGAAGAGCAGAGGGCCACAGCTCGGAACACAATGGCGGGGGAGGAGAGGCCTAGCTGCATGGGCCTGGTTCAGGGCACCACACGAGGTATTTGAAAGGCATTTGATGAGAGGAACTTCTTCTAAGGGACAAACCCCAGCAGGGACATCTCAAGAGAGGAGACACTCACATATCCAGGAGCAGGCTGAGTGCAGGGGAGCACCGAGCTAGAAAGTACTTCCCTCTGTACACAGGGGCCACCCACAAAGTTCCCTCACAACCCCCAAGCCCTGGAAAGGACCACCCTAAGGAAGTCAGGAGGCTCCTACCCTGGCTCAGCACAGGCACAGGGCAAGTGTGGTCCAGAGAATCAAACAAATCCCTTCAGAAAATCTTAGGGGTTTCAGGGCTTCCTCAGCTTCCCCAGTGAACCTCTGTTTCCCTCACATTTCTGCTTCAGGATTCTTGCTTCCTTCCTACTTCTGGGACCCCCAGGATCTTGCAGAGATGAGCTCTCCCAGACCTGACCACAGAAGGGAGAACCTGGCTTCTTTCACAGGTGACAGGATCCCTCTGGAAGCAGCTCATGCTCTCCCAGCCTCCAGTGCCAGCGCAGTGGGGAGGCTCAGAAGTCCTGGCTGTCTCCCTAAGCCATTTTCTCAGGGGCTTGGGGGAGCTAGATGGGAAAGTTGAGTATTCCATGAGTTCTTAAAACTGCCTTTGGAATTTTGGAAGAAAAAAAGAGAGGATTGGGGAAGAAAGGAAGGAATTCAGAAGGGCTTAGAGAAGAGAGGGCAGGTAATAAATAAGCCCTAAGAGGAGAAAGACATGGCAGCCAGCTCTCTCCAGCTGTGGCCAGAACTAGATTGGTTTGACTCCTCCCCCTTTGCTGGGAATGGATCCCAGAGCTTTGCACTGGTGAGGTAAGCTCTCGACCACTGACTGAGCCAGTACCCCCAGCCCCATACCAGGGCCCCACACTAGAGTGGGAAGTCCCGGGAAACTCCTCCGAAGCACAGCCATCCTAGCAGGAGACAGCAAGAGACAAACACGGAAAAGAGCAGTTTTACAGAGGGGCAGATATGAGAAGGGCAGAAAGACGGCCCTGCCCTGGTGGGGGGGATCCTGTAGTAGAGGTTCAGAGAGAGCCATGCCCTAGACCTTTCTCCTTAACCCACATGGGTCACTAGGAACAGAGCCCATTTCTGGAACCCACCCTAGGCTCTGGGACCCCTGTGGGCTCACCCCCTAGCTGGACAGGATTTCCAAAAGGACCTCACCTTTCATGGCGAATACTCCACGGCAAAAATCCTTGAAGTTGATTCTCCCCAGGTCATTGGGATCCAAACACTTCACAAGTTTTTCCACCTTTGGGGAGGAAAGAAAACACGCATCAAGAACCCTGGATACCCCAAGAGCCCCAGGACACCAGGGCAGAAGGTGGAACGGAGGCTGGTGGGTCTTGCCAACTAAGTCAAAAGGACACCAATGTTCCCAACTTGGTCTTTCCCTCTAGGATCAAGTTATTCTCTCTAAACTCAAGTGAGAAAAAGTAAAGAAGCCTCAACGGTGCAGGGTGTGGTCCCACAGCTTCTCCAAACCCTGTCCCAAGGACAGCACACTGAAAGCCAACACTCACCTAGGTTCACTGTTTGTCTAATTTGTAGACAGGGTCTGGCTATGTAGCCCAGGCTGGCTTAAAGCTCTGAATTCTCCTGCCTCAGCCTTTTGAATGTTGGGATCACAGGCATGCACCACCATGCCTGGACAAGAACTCTTGTTGTTTGTTTTGTTTGTTTGTGGAAGCAACTTTTATGTGTGCCAGGTTGGCTTCAAAGTTGCTAAGTAGCCAAGGACAGCCTTGAACTTCAGAGCCGTCTGCCTCCACCTCAGGAATGCTGGGATTACAAGCCTGTTTATGCAATGCTGAGGACTGAACCCACGGCCTTGTCCAGGCATATTACTAAGGTGCTATGTCCCTAGTCTATGTATTTTTAGCTTCCAAATTAGCTTGTACCTTATAGCAGTCCTCCATAACACTCATTCATTCATTTACTCATTCACTCACTCACTCACTGATTCAACAACTGACCACTGTGCACCTCCTACTTGCCTAGTGTTGATGGTGGTAACTGGTTAGTTACACATGGTCATGTGCACACACATGCATAGTCACACATATCTACACATCCATATTCACGCACCTCCTCAGGCAACTTCCCCAAGTCATCGCCATCTGTGGAAAACGTCATCTATAGTAGAGAGACTGTGTTTTGATGATACAGCTGCTTTGGGGTTACTCAGGTTCTGTACATAAGCCCGATAAACTCAATGGCTCCCCACGAGTTGGACTTCAGTGGAATCATACTTTGGTTTGCCCTACATGGTAGGGGGCAAGTGCTTGTGTATATCTTCCTTGGGGAAAGATTCAGAAAACAAGGACAAACTCTGTCTGGAATTCCCTCAGGCTGGGCTGCAGCCGATAGTGTGAGGGCATGCTGGGAACACAGACCCACATGCAGGATGGAATCTGTCACTGCTGTGGCTGTTGGCATCATCACAGGAGGGTCTGCCCTCACTCCCAACTGCTTGTCACGTGTGCCAGAGCACAGGCAGGTGGGAAGACTCATCTGCTCTCACACTGTTTTCCCTGCACATCCACAGGGTACTTGTCCAGCATGGTGGTTGCAGCAGGCACCTAATCCCTGGTCACTGCAGCAGCCCAGCATCAGGGGCTGGGCTTGGTGGGTTTCAGTGAACACAGCTCCCATCACAGCCACTCTCCACTCCTGTGCATGGTGGCTATGTGTACCTCTTTCCAGTTTTCCTACTCTGCTGGATCTGAGGGATAACCCAGGAGTTATGCAATGTCTTAGGATGTTTCTGCACCTGGTGCCTAATAGAACATCCCTCGGATTCAGATATAGCAGAAGTTCAGAGGGACCCGTCGGGCTGTGCACTATCCAAAGTTAAGGAAGCCCCAGCTCTTTTCCTCAGCCTCCATGAAGTGGTAGAACATGTCAGGTAACAGGGAAGAGGCTTTTTGCCAGCTAAGGCCTGGCCAGAGCATCCCTAACACTGCAACTGTCAGCCCTGCTCCCATCTCCACTATCAAGGAAACTGCTGACACAACCAGGCAATGATGTGACTTCTGAGAATAGTACTGCCCAGGTGCCACCTGCAGGCTGTTGGGGACTCATCCAGTTGGCCATCCTCGACTCCTCTCCTTCTGTCCCCTCCCATTACGGAGAGCTTGGGACACACTGACCCCTACCCTCCCAGCCTCTAGGACCCCTACAGCCATTTCCAAGGCCAGGGCCTATGCCTTAATTATTTTGCGGACAAGTCCAAGGCATCTACTCCAGAGTGTCAAGTGCCTAAAGAGAAGCTCCAACCTCACACACTCTGGGGGACAGCAGGGTTCTGTAATTTACCTCTAAGCCCTAATGCCTAGGGCCTGGGGACATCACTGGGGCAGACTGTCCATCCTCTGCTTCCAGCAAAAGCTAGTACAGAGGTAGGTGTTGGGGGTGTCTGAAGCAGACAGACAGAAAGACAGACAGACAGATAGAGAGATGTGAGCCTGTAAGGACCTCCACACAGTCCACAGAGATGTGATCCAGGCCGCAGTTAGGAGTTCACAACTACAATGACTCCCTTCTCTTCAGCTAATCCCACAGAGCTCAGGAAGGTGGTGGTCCCAGGGGATTGGCTATAGTAAGACAGCTTTGTGGAAACTATATAATTAGTAAATTCTATGTCACATACAACTAACACCCATAAAGACCATAACAGTGCTTGCAATGGCTTATCTATCTATCTGTCTGTCTGTCTGTCTATCTATCTATCTATTCATTTATTTAATTTTTGTTTTGTTCTTTGAGGGAGGGTTTCTCCGTGTAGCCTTGGCTGTCCTGGAACTAGCTCTGTAGAGCAGGCTGGCCTCAACTCAGAGATCCACCTGCCTCTGTGTGTGCCACCACCGCCTGACAGGGGCTTTTTATTTTTTTTAAAGATTTATGTATTTATTATATATATATAGGTACACTGTAGCTGTCTTCAGACACACCAGAAGAGGGCATCAGATCCCATTACAGATGGTTGTGAGCCACCAAGTGGTTGCTGGGAATTGAACTCAGGACCTCTGGAAGAGCAGTCAGTGCTCTTAACCGCTGAGCCATCTCTCCAGCCCGACAGTTGCTTTTTAAATGAGGCTTTAGCAGTATTTTGTAGAAATGGGTGACAAAATCCTTGCAAGGCCCATCAGAGTTCATTTTGAGCTATTTAAACAGTAGCTGCTGTAACAGTCCCATGTTACATTTGAGGACACTAAGGCTCAGGGAAATTAAGCCATTTAGGCAGTCACCAGCAGTGGCAGCAACTGAGTAGGGTCTTCCTAACTCTAGAGTGCCAGCGGCAGATACCTCCTGCTTCCCTGCCCTCTGCAAGTGTGTGGTCTCTACTGGGCCACCTATGTGCATGGAATATCAATTAAATTCCTTACACCCCATGTGGGAAGACATATCTAGGCTGGGGTGTCACTTTGTGAGCGTGTGTAAGCCCGGGCCTCTCTCCTTAACATGGTCAAAGAAATATAAAGATTCCAGAGGATTGTGTTTGAAGTCAGCCTAGGCTACAAGAGAAATCCCATCTCAGAGAACGAGCAGGCAAAACCAGAACACACAGGGAAGGGAACAGCGGGATCTGGGGCTGTATCTGCTGAGTCCCAGGAAGGGGCAGGGGCTCTCTCACACCAGGGAGTACAGCAGGTAGCACTGAGAGCCAGCACAGATGGCGGTCAGTCAGCAGTCCCTACAGTCCCGGCAGCCCCAGGCTCCTCTGGCTCCCGTGAGAGGAGAAAGCGAGCTCCGAGGCAGGCGAGGCGGGCAGGGATGAGAGGAACAACTAAAGCCTGCACAGCTGGACTTGCCGCACAGCTCGCTGCTAGAGGAACTGGTGGTTCTGCTGGCAGAGGAGTGCTGATCTTTCATTACTGGGCTTCCCCTTCTATTTCTGTTGCTCTTCTCTTCAGGCTGGTTTCTCCATTAATCCCCCAGAGTCACATCTCCCTGACAGAAGGATGCCATGATGCTGTAAGCCAAGCTGAGGTCAGCTTACCGGTAAGATCTCCCCTTCCCCAGCTGCCTCCCATACCCCCCGCCCCCACAATGCAGGCCTGGCAAGCCAGTGAAGGCCAAGCAGCCCTTTGCCCACTGAGGTCTCAGCTGCCTCTGGCTTCCGGCACTTAGCCCTTCCTACCAGGAACCAAACTGAGTGAAGGGCAACTGCCTTTATGCCAGGCTCTGTTCGACCACAACACAGACAGGTTTACTCCAGCTTCACAGGCTCCTGGATCCTGAACTCCCATTTTACAGACGAGGACATACACAAGGCTCAAGTGTTTGGGGTTAAGGTCACACGACCACGAGGAGGCAGCTAAGTTCAGGCAACCCCCAGTAATTATTGCTACTGAAATAATTTTGATCACTTATAAGTTCCAGAACTTGCTCTGACCAGATCGGGGAGGGAGCTAAGAAATTTTGACCAGAAAAACTAGCACCAGTACAAGAAACCCTTGCTTAAGAATAGGAATATTAAAGGAAAGAACTGAACTGTTAAAAGAAAGGTGGGCAGCTAGCATCCTCTGGGCTGTAGACTTCAGACCTGTTGTTAAGATGCCAATATTAAAGTTCTGGGAAGAAGGGCGTGGTGGCATGTGCCTCCTGCGAAATGGTCGCTAGTTCCAGCCAGCCTCGTCCACACAGGGAGACACCTGGCTCTGGGTGAGCTACACAAGGACCCCACATCCTGTCTCTCCCACAGACCACAGCTGAGCACCTGAGTGGAGAATCTAAAGAGACAAGACTCCACAAGGTGAACGAAGGGAAAACAAAGACTTGAATTTGACGGATTATCTTTACCTTCCTTTCCTACCTCCTGTGCATCAGATGGGAAGAGAGGGGGCTCAAAAAGAAACCCTTCCTGATGCAAAGCTGGGGAGGAGTCCCATCTGAGTCAAAAACAAGGAAAATGCCCTAGGTGTTTCTCTCCCTTTTCCTTTACGTGTGTGTGTGTGTGTGTGTGTGTGTGTGTGTGTGTGTGTGTGTGTGTGTGCGTGCGCGCGCGTGCCTGTGGGGCTTCTATGGGCATTGAGAATGCAGATGGTTCACACACATGCACACAAGCAAAATGCCCATACACAAACAATAAAAATAAATAGGGCTGGAGAGATGGCTCTGCAGTTAAGAGTGCTGGCTGCTCTATCAGATCACCTAGGTTCAATTCCCAGCACCCATACCATGGCTCATCCATCTGCCTCTCCAGTTCCAGGGGATCTAACTTTGCCTTCTGGCCTCCACAAACACCAGGCAAGTGGTATACAGACATATATGCAGGCAAAGTTTTTTACACGTAAAATTAAATTTTATGTGTAGTTTTGTCAAATGTAAAATATATGTGTATACACATAAAAATTTTTTAAAAAAAAAAAATTAAGTGCTAGAGCTGGCTCAGCCAGCGCTACTAATCCTGGTGCTTCTGTCCTCGGTACAGATCATGGAATGGGGGCAGCAGAGGTCCCTGGAGCAGGTCAGGCTGCTGGGAGCTGGAGAGGGAGGTAGGTCTAGCAAATGGCAAAGGGAGCAGGGGAGAGAGGGGCTCCGGCCAAGACTGGGGGTCTGGGGGAGAAAAGTCAGAGGGATGCCCCTGAACTCTGAGGCCCAGAGGCTTAGGGTATAACTGGAATGGGACATTTTGGGTTAGATCCCTTGCAGGAACTGGATCTTGTGAAACCCTTGTCAGATCAGTACCAGGAAGATCACGGTTACCCAGGGTCTGCGGACAGCAGGCTGCCTGGTTAGCAGGCTGGCTTCAGTGCTTTATCATGACCTACTAGGTCAGGAACTCCCAGACCTCTTCCTCTGAGTCTTCTCAAGCTGTGGGCTGAGACCCCCCTCTGCTGAACCTCCGTCTCCAAAACTATTTACATTATGATTCATAACAGTAGTAAAATCAGTTATGAAGTTGTAACAAAATAATTTTATGGTTGGGGGTCACCACATCGTGAGGTATTAAAGGGTTGCAGCATTAGGAACGTTGAGAACCACTGGTCTAGAGAAACAGAGGATCTCTGGTCCTTCCGTCTGCCCACCCTCCTGTCACTCTGCATTAGAGAAGGCAGAGGTGGGAGCACCTTCCCATCCAGGCTCTGCTCTCTTTGCAGGCTGAGTCTTTCCCTCTGCTGCCCACCCAGAGGGCTCTGGCCTCCTCTGGGGCCTCAGGGCCAAAGGCCTCAGCTGCTGTTTATCCACTTTCCCGGGGCACACAATGAGGCCAGTGTTCTGGAGTCCAGGAGACAAAGGGTGCAGGCAGCTACTGACCTCTCATTAATTCTCAGGGAGGGAGGGGAGGAGAGGTGGGCAAGAGTTCCCACAGAGCCAGGTGCAGACAGAGAGGGAGGAGTTTCCACAGAGAGCCCTGCCAGTCCCTACACCCCAGGCCAGGCTGAGGAATTCCAGTCTGATGTCAGTTCCTAGTCACCACTCCCAAAGCCCGCACTCCATGGGGTGCTCAGGGCGTCGTAGCCTGTGTCTACTCTGGAGTCTGTGTAGTCACCTTACCCCTGGAAGACAGTTCTCCACACATCAACAGTGCTGACTCTCAGGGCTTTGGTGGGATCATCTAGGATAAAGATGCCTGAAGAGAGCTGGAGGGAACGAGTCCGGGCAGGAATGGGCAACTGTGCAACCTTTGCAGCTCCACCATCAATCTACTTGATCTTGGAGAACTCCTCTCTTTATGCCTCAGTTTCCCTTTTTGGAAACCGAGAGTGCCGAGTAACACTAATACCGGCCTTGAGAGTCTGTATGGTTGGGATGTCTCCCCAGGGCTGTTAGGGGTACACATGAGGTTAGGGAAGGGACAAAACCCAGAGTAACAGAGAACGAAGGGAATGAAGAGAAGTCAGTGTGTCCTTCCAAGGCAGGGGCACAGGGCCCTGTGGGGGACTCAACCAATGCCCGCAAACAATGGCAAGAACTGAAGCAGACCCTGATAGCTGCTTCCCTCTCCTCCCAGCAGGGCAGCCTTCGTCTGACCAGAATACCTCAGTCGGGGCTAGGAGAACAGACTGAGCGAAACCTGAGCTTGGTTGAGGCAAATGTCTGTTAAACCTCTGTTCAATGAGATGAGACAGGAAGAGAACCCTGCAGGAGTTCTGATGGGAGAGGGGTGAACCAGTCACACAAGGTCTCCTGGAGAGGACTCGTCATGCTCTACATTGGGGAAGATCTAAGGAAGGAGGCTTCTGACTGCATGATGCTTCCAAGCCACTGCCCTTGAGCTGCTTTGCCTTCTCCATATACAATGCACACACACACACACACACACACACACACACACACACACACACACACACACGCCTGCACGCCTTCATTTTTCTCAGCATTTGAACCATGTCTGGGGTTTTGTCACCACAGCTGAGGGTCCCTGATGAAGAACTCTCCTTGGACTGGTAAGAGCACCTAATGCAGACTCATGAACCTGAGCCTGGATCCTAGCAACCGTGTTGTAAAAAGCTGGGTATGGCTTGCACGAGCACCCCCAGTGCTGTTGGGAGTGCACTCAGGTTTGCTGGCAACCAGTGTAGCTCTAGGTTCAGAGGCCCCAAAGAGAGAGCAGGCACCCACCTGGCATCCTGCTCTGGCCGCCCTGCATAAGCACAGGAGCTGGGGCCTGCACATCCGTGTGTGTGCAACACCCCTCCCCCTTCCAGGACCTGATGGTGGAAAAAATGGGGATGGAGGGAAATTTCAAGAGTTAAGGAGCTTCCTTAGAAGAGAAGGTACTGGGACTGGAACGCCTCTGGTTAGGGTCAGATATCAAGAAAGGAGACCTGTCACCATGGCCTATGCCACCCCTGTCCTGGGCAGTGTAGTCTCAGCTGAGCTGTGGCTGGAGCCCTTTGGAGACTCCAGCATGTCCAGGTGTCACCAGCAGCCCCTCAATCTGTCTGAGCTGCTACAGTGGAGAGTCCCTCTGGCCACCCACGAGGTCTTTGTTTAGTATCTGAATAGTAATGAAAATGACAGGGGTGTGGGTGGCCCCTGAAGTTGGCTGTCCTCTGTCCCCGCCTTCAGCAAACACTTATTTCTTCAGCCCCATGGAGAGAATGACAAGTTCCCAGGAAGCTCTCAGGGAAAGGACAGATGTCCATTGTGAGTAAAATAAAAATAGCCACGAGAGGAGCATAAAAGCACCCAGGTGACTGACTGATCACATGCCCACACGTCTGGGCTGAAGGTCAATCCAGGTCTCTGTGGTAGTCAGAGCTGGACTGGAATCCCCCCTCTTCTGTTCACCAGTGGTGTGAGCAAAGGCCAATGACTCAGCCTCTGAATTCCACCTCATTATCTGCGGGGATTTAGAAACACGCAGGCTCTAGAGAAGTAGCACTGTCCCAGCTCATGGAGCTGCTCTCCACAGAGGTGTCTCCACGAGCTGGCCAACTGGTGGCTAATCCTTCTGCTTCCTCTCACAAGAGTTTTTAATCCGCCCAATTTAAAAACGGAATTGGATCATTTAAGAACCCCAGCAGGGTGGTGAGGACAGTGAAGCCCTTTAGTTCTTAAAAAGGGGAAGGCTCACAGTATTTCGGGGGTAGATAAGACAGAAGCGGCCACAAGGTCACCTCCTAGATGTTTAAGGGAAGCAGAGCCCAGAGGGCTGGGAAGTCACCTGGGGGCAGCCAACGGAGGTGGCTGGGCTGGACCTAACGGATGGACACAGCAAACATGCAGCTATGGGGAATCCAGGCGAAGCAGAGAAGAGGTGGGGAGAGAACCAGAAGACATGGGAGGGGTGGACAAGAGCTCAGGAGGGGCTGCAGTGGCACCAGCTGGGTGGGGGCCCAGCACCTGCTTTGGCGGCTGGAGGACATGGAGCATGGTCAGGAAGACACTATCCCCTCTGCTGGGGGTGAGGGTAGTGATTAGCAGGGGCCCAAGGAGCCAGGTTTGTACTTAGGAAGGTGCTGGAAGGTATGGAGGTAGGGGGAAGGGAGAGAAGGCAGGGAGACCATAATGAGGCGAGTACAGTCCAGAAGAGAAGCCAAGGCCATGTGGGGATGAAGAGGACACTTACTTCACTTGGTGTGACAGACACAAGGAGGCCAGGTTGACTCCTAGGGGTCATTCCCTGAATCTCCACAGACAAGGAGATGATGACCTGGGGCATCAGGCAGGTTTTGGTCGGCCAGGGTAGCATGTCTGCCTGACCACAAATCCAGGTCCCCTGGACCTTCAGGCAGGAGACCTCTGCTTCCATTGTCTCACTAATGACACTGACCTGTCTGCAAGGGCAGCAATGGCAGAAGAGGGAACTTGTCTCCACCCAGAGGACAGGGGTGGCTCTGGCTGAAGGTGACAAGGTGACTGGGCTCAAGGAAGACCATAAACACAGCATCTTCTCTCAGTCACTCAGCCAACACCAGCCCCAGGTATGCTGAGGTGCACAGGGTGCTGGCAGATGGGTTCGAGGCCCGGGATGGATGAGAGCTCAAAGGCACGGCCACCACTGCCCTGTTCTCTCTGTGGGGAGGGAAGACGTGGAGAGCCCCACTCTGAGCTGCTGACAGAACAGAGACTAGGAGAGTCTCAACCTCTCGGTTGGGTGGAGGTTCCCACTCGGCAAGGCTGGGCCCTGAGATTGCTTTTCTGCCTTTTCATTTTGATTTGGGGGGCAGGGTCTCTGGTAGCCCACGTTGGCCTTGAACTCTTCATCTTGTGTCTACCTGTGGCATGTTGGGATTAGAGCTGTACAACACTTATGTCTGGTTCCATGCAGTGCAGGGGATCAAAGCCTTGTGCTTGCTAGACAGACATTCTACCCACTGAGCTACATCCCCCAGCCCTCTTGAGCCTGACTTTCTAACTGCTCCTAGCACATGCCAATCCCAGCCATCCTTTGACTAGCAAAGTTCTAGTTGACATCGATGGCCCAGTCCTGAATTCTGAAGCCAGGTCCAATCTATGCACATTACTTGCTTGGGTTTTTGATGTGCTAGGAAGGTTAAGAGGTAATGAGGACAAGGCTTGGCACACTTCTCGGAACTGTTTCCTGGCCGTGGGCCAGGGAGCTCACCCTGCAAGGGGAAGGACACCTGTGCTTCCACAAGGGAGGGGCACACTGGAGGCCACACCATGGCCGAGCGGTCCCTGGTGTCCTCCAGCCCAGTGTCGGGGTCTCTGTGGACACTGATGATTCTTGGAGCGGCTGGAGGGGCACTGCTCATCCTAGGGCTTTGTTGGAGTTTCTCCCACCCTCGAGTGAAATGCCTTCCCCTGTGCCTTCCTCTCTCCCTCAGAAGCTGCAATTGGGCTGAAGGCTTCACAAACTCTGGGGAATTACATTTTTGCTTCTGAAGCAAAACAAATTATGGCAGCTCCAGCCGAAAGTCCCGGTGCTGCTCCTTCACATGATGAAGGAAAGGCTACAGGTCCGGGAGCCCACCAGGGAGTTTCTTGGTGAGTAACACAGCCTCACCAAGACACAAACGAACTGCAGTCCCCTTGAGTCTGGGGTTTTCTCCTGCGAAATGGGCAGGTGGCAAAGGTCAACTCAAACTGTTACCATGGAGACCAAGGAGAATTTTGGACTTGAAAGTCATGGTTTTGTGCTGGGGATTTAGCTCAGTGGTAGAGCGCTTACCTAGGAAGCGCAAGGCCCTGGGTTCGGCCCCCCAGCTCCGAAAAAAAGAACCAAAAAAAAAAAAAAAAAAAAGAAAGTCATGGTTTTGAGCAGGGGCTTATTAAGGGACCTGTGGGAATCAGGCAGGCCCCTAGGAAGGCTATTGGGGGAACGAAGATGCCCTGTCTGCCAGAAGGTTTCTGTTCTCCTGAAACCCCACAGGGGTCCTAAGTAGAACCCCTCTGCCTACAGGCCAGGCAGAGGACCTGCCCCCACCAGCCCATGACCTGGTGGGCCTGTCTTAGATACTTTTGTATTGTTGTAGAAAGACGCCATGACCAAGGCAACTTATAGAAGAAAGAATTTATTTGGGGCTCACAATTTCAGAGTGTGTCTACAACCATCATGATGGGGAACATGGCAGTAGGTAGGCAGGCACTGGAGCAGTAGCCAAGAGCTCACATCTTGATCTACAGGCATGAGAAGAGAAAGTTAACTGGCAATGGTGTGGGCATTTGGAACCTAAAAGCCTGGCCCCAGTGACACGCCTCCTTCAACAAAAGCCACACCTCCTAATCCTTCCCAAATGGAGCTGCCAACTGGGGACCAAGCATCCAAACCTATGAGCCTATGGGGGCCATTCTCCTTCACACCAGCACAGGGCTCATCTCCAAGAACCTATCTGTGCTGTAATGGATTTAGTAATCAGGCCCTGCTGGGGGTACCAAGGAGACATCTCAGACCAATGAGGAAAGCAAAGACTAAGCTGGCCCGCCCATCCATCCATCCATCCATCCATCCATCCATCCATCCATCCACCCACCCATCCACCCACCCACCCATCCACCCACCCACCCATCCACCCACCCACCCATCCATCCACCCACCCATCCAACCACCCATCCATCCATCCACCCATCCACCCACCTACCCATCCATCCACCCACCCATCCATCCACCCATCCATCCACCCACCCATCCACCCATCCACCCACCCACCCATCCACCCACCCACCCACCCATCCACCCACCCATCCATCCACCCACCCACCCACCCACCCATCCATCCACCCACCCATCCATCCACCCATCCATCCACCCATCCATCCACCCACCCATCCACCCATCCACCCACCCACCCATCCATCCATCCATTCACCCATCCATCCATCCATCCATCCACCCATCCATCCACCCATCCACCCACCCACCCATCCATCCACCCATCCATCCACCCATCCATCCATCCATCCATCCATCCATCCATCCATCCATCCATCCATCCATCATGCCTGAAACAGTGAGGGACTATGGTTTCACCCACAAAGTAAGCTGTGCCCAGAAAGGTTGAGGCCCTTGCCACAGTCTCTATGAAGCCATGTCTTTGGGAGTCTCAAGGTCTATCACAGGAAAAATGGTTCTCAAGAGGCTGGAGTCATAGCTCAGTGGTAGAGCACATGCTTAGCATGCATAAGAGCTGTTCCGTCCCCAGCATGACCACAACTAAAAGCCTTTCTCTCAGCCAGGCGTGGCAGTGTGTACCTGTAAGTCCAGTCCTGGGGAGGAGACAGGCCATCCATCCTAGCCTTGTCAATGAGCATCCAGTATAACAAAGTACTGAATCCTTCGCAAGGACTTACTGTTGTACCCAGAGATCGGTGACTCAGTCCTCATCTGGGAAGCATCTTCTGCAGCAAGCGGCAATTAACACAGAGACCCAGGCCTGGTTAAGGGGTAGAGAATAGAAAACCTCGGAGAGCTGAGCCCCAAACGGATCATTTGTATCACAGCCCATCCTCCCAAGGCTCACACATCTTTTCAGAAGAGGGAGTGGAAGGCTCGTAACAGCCGGAGGCAGTGGGTGACTATGGGGAGAGAGCGTTTCATTTTCTGCACACCACAGGGCAGGTGCATGTATGAACTCACGTGGTTGTGACAGCACGCACGAGACCTGCTCACACTCGACAAAACCCCAGCTTGGAGGAGTCGAGCCTGGACGGAGCAGCCCTCGGCAGTCGACGACTATAGGAGAGGGGCAGGCAGCTTCCTTTAAGGGTGTGACCCCGGGTAAGGAGGTGGTTCCACCCAAGAGTATCTGGGCAGCACAAACTGGACTTTGAAATTTTAAAAAGGGGGCGCGTAGTCGAGTAGGGGAGGGAGATGAATATGATCAGAATACATCACATGAACTTCACAAAGAATAAACTTATTTTTAGAACTGGGTGGTGGTGGCACAATCTTTTAATCCCAGCACTAGGGAGGCAGGCAGAGTCAGGTGGATATCTAAGAGTTTGAGGCCAGCCTGGTCTACAGAGGGGGCTCTTTGGACAGCCAGGGCCACACAGAGAAACCCTCTCTCAAGATTTTTAATCTATTTTTAGAAAAAGAATCAAGAGACTTAAGATGTTGCAGCACTCTGCCTGGGTGTGTGTATAAACGCTTGGGAATCTTAAACTCTCTTCTGCTTCTTACAGAAGTCCTCGCTGTACACTGCCAGGAGTAACAAGAGCTGCAGGAAGTGTGGGAGGTTCAGTCTGCCCGGCACCCTCGGCTCTAAACAGAAATGTATTCTCGGTCCTTTTATCACTCTTCTCTGTGACAATGTTCTAGTTAACCAGCTTAGAAAAAGAAAGAAAAGTGAGGAGACAGAGAAAAGATCCCAAATGTGTAACCGTTAGCTTTAACATGGAGGTTCGTCACACAAACATGTGCACACGTCTGCACAAACAAGTACAGACGCCAAACATGCACATATACAAACACATAGATGCATTTATACACACACATACACATACATATAAACAGACACACACACACACACACACACACACACACACACACACAGCCTTTTCAGATCAGTAAGTCTGAGACACACAGGCCTGTCACAGCCTTCCATTAGCTTCCCCTACCACTGTCCCTGCTCATGGAGCTTCCTCTCACCTCCAAAGGACCAGGATTCCTCATGATCTGGGCACTGCCCTCTATGGCTGTTCTGCTTCCCACATGACACTAAGTAGGCCATTTTGGCAGCAGAGTCAGAATCTGGGTGAGAGGGTTTGCAGGTCCTTAGTGAGGTCATACAATCCACTTGCCTATCCCCTGCTGCCAGAGAGTCTTAGGGCAGCTTCCTTCCAGACTGTACCTGACACACACCCAGGAGAACAGATTCTAGGTGAGTTCTGTGTTCAAGCAATTTCCTAAGCGAAGAAGCTGACAGCTTTGGACTCTCCAATACGGCTGCAGCTCTCTTGTAGCCCTGTCAGAGTCTGGGACCAGGGTCAGGCCCAGGGCTGCCTCTTCGTGGCTGCCATTTTTTTCTCCATAGCAGGAGGCCCTGGAGTCGGCTGGGGAAGTTCCTTAGGGACTAGAAAAAGTTCAAGCCTGTCCAACCAAGGTCTTTCTGCAGATGCAAACCCTTTCCCAGCAGGCACTGCAACACCAAATGGGGCGAGAGTCCTCATACATGATTCAGGCCTTGATTCATAATTCAGATCTTTCCCAAAGTGGGCATGAGGAGGGCAGGACAGAGCGGGGAGGGAAAAAGCAAGAAGGTCCTAGGCACCAGAAAAGTCAGAGCTGCAGACTGCCTGCACACCAGCCACCCAGCCAGCCCTGGTGTGGTGACAAGCCACAAAACAAGCCTTAGGCCTTTCTTCCAGGTCAGGAGAGAGGCAAGTATTCAGATCTAGGCCCTCTGGGCTCCAAAGCAGATGGCTGAGGGCACAGGTCTATTCTAAATCCCAACTAAGATCTGCTCAGCCTGTCAGCCAGCAGGGAGCCTCTGGAACAAGCAGGTTCCAAGTTCCCCAGGAAATCCTAAGGAATCAACCCCCTGGGAAGGAACAGGGCTGAGCAGTGCTAGATTCTGTCAGGCAGAGCAGGGCTGGCCTTTGCTGAGGACCCTGTCTTTGAGCAAACTCTCTGAGGCAGTTAGGTGCGGGGAAGGGGAACAGGCCCAGCATCCAACAGAAAACTAAAGGGGCTGTGTGGTCACCCCCACCTGTAGCCCAGCGCAGACTCTCATCCTCTGGGGAGGTGATAACTCACTGACTACCAGCCACCCCAAGCTCCTCAGAATGAGGTCCCCAGAGTCACTGTAATGGCAATAATGACTCAATGACAACTGACAACAGGAGCAGCTGCTTGGGCCCAGCACTCCTAAGGGCATTACCTGAATTAGTCCAGATATGGTCCACAAGCCTATGGAGTAGTTCCTATTGTTAGGCCTATGTTTACTGAGGAGAAAACTGAGGAGGAATGGTTACCAGCTTGCTAGGAAGTAAGGAAGCCAGAAGTCACCAGAGCTCAGTCTCTTCTGCAAACTACCACTGATTCGATCTCTACTCTGAATCTGCTGTGCTGAGCAGGGGTATCGCTACCTCCACCATTACCACCACCACCTCCTCTTCTTCCTCTTCCTCTTCTTCCTCCTCCTCTTCCTCCCCCTCCTCCTTCTCCTCCTCTTCTTCCTCCTCTTCTTCCTCCTCCACCATCACCACCAGCAGCAGCAGCAGTACCACCACCATCATCATCATTGCTACCACCTCCTCCTCTTCCTCCTCCTCCTCCTCCTTTTCCATCACCACTGCCACCGTCATCAGCATCACCACCTCCACCACCATCAACCTGGGTCATATGGCCCGCACAGCAACAGCGGAAACAAGGCCACAGTGTCCCGTCCCCAGGAGAGTCCCAACCACCTCATCCCCTGGTACCCTCTCTTCTGAGTGTGCCTAAGGCCACAGTGTCCACAGTGACAGTTCCCAGGACAAGGAGCTTCGGACATGCCACTCTGTCCTGTGCCAAGCTCTTTGTCCTCATCCTCCCACTCCCAGGCACAGTAATGGCCCCACCCACCCACACAGGGGCACCCCACCTCGCAGACAAGGCTAGAGGGTCCAGGACACAGCCAGCAAGTTGGAAAGGTGAGAGGCCCCTGTGATCTCCACAGTCCACCCCAGCACCCAGCCCTCCCCCACCCCCAGCCTCCCAAAGCTGCACAGGTGTCTGGGGCGGCAGAGGAGAGCGCCAGTGAACACATCTTCTGGGCCAAACCGAGCAGGCTGTGCTCTGGGTGCTCCCCTGGCACTTCACTCAGGTGTTTGGCTAAGGCTGGCATGCCTTTGGTGTGTACTGTGCCCGCTCATAGAGGTTGGGTCGGCAAAAGGAAAGTAATTAATTCCCTGCTCAGTCACAGCCCCTCTGCGCACCCGTGGGCTCTGCCTAGCACCACCTGGTGGGCAAACCTGGACTACATGTGTGGGCGCTGTGGACAGGAGTACTTTCAGTGAACTCTTTCTTGCCTTGTGTGTGGTTTTTAGTTTGTTTGAGGTGAGGTCTTGCATCACTCAGCCTGGTCTGGAATTTGATACTGATCAGGTCAAAGAGAGCCTTGAACTCCTGATCCTGCTATCTCCACCAGCCAAGTACTGGGAGCAAAGACACACACCCACCCCACTTAGGACTCACTAACTCTTTGCATCAACCGAAAAAATGGCAATCAGGGCAAAAAAAATCGTTTAATAGCTGTCGAGAAGACTTCACTACAGTGAGCTTTCTGCTCTATAATAAAACCAAAAACCAAAGGAGACCAGGGCCAAGAAGCCAGCTGCTGTGGTGTGAGTGTGTATGTGTGTATGCATGTGTGTGCGTGTGTGTAGGTCAGAGGACAACTCCCTCCTGCCACCTTAAACAATTCAGGGGTCAAACCTGGGTTGTGAGACCTGCATACAAGTGTCCTACTTGCTGAGCCATCTCCCAGGCCTGTCCCACTTTGCATGTGATAAGAAAAGAAAGATGTAGCCCTGACCCCGGCGGCCCCCACGGACCCTCCACCCACTGGCTCTACCAGCAGTCCGGACCACTGCAGAGTGCAGGGAGCTACCTGGGCCCCACAGCGGCCCTGGATGCCCAAGGCCAATTCTGCACTCAAGGCTAGTGCCTTGCCACCAAAGGCCAGCACCCCCCAGCCCACTCTCTGCACTTCTGTCCAGGTTGTCTGTCTGTGCACTGGAGTCTCACCAGATCTGTGGCCAAGACACCTGACTGGGTATTGGCAGGATCTTTCCTTCTACGTCAGCCCCTAACCCACAGTAGCCCATGCCCAGATTCTGCAGGATCCATAGCTTCCTGCCCAACGCTGCCTGCCATTCAGGCAGCCGTGCTCAGCTGGCTACCCTAACCTGGCCTGCTTGCCTGATTCTGGATGAGGCCATGTGGCCAATGTCCCAACATGCCCTTCTCCCTCTTCCCACAAGGGACACATCTCCGATGCTCATCCTATCCCACACCTCAGACAGAAAAGCAATATTTCCCTTTGAAGAGTGCAGGCTTACTTAGAAAAATTCATGTAAATCAGCTAGAAAATTCTAGAATGAGTGAATTCACACTAGTGGTGAAACAGAGATACACTGACAAAAGTAAATTGTGTTCCTATAGGCTGCTAACATGTAGCATATAATAATAATAATGGGGCCAGATGTGATGACCTGTGCCTCTAATCCTAGCATTTATGTGATAGTTACGCAGGTCTCGGAATTTGAGGCCAGCAGGGCTACATAGTAAGATCTTCCAGAGGAAGTGAGTTCAATTCCCAACACACACATGATGGATCGCACATCTGTAACTCCTACAGGATTGGATGCCTTCTTCTGAAATCTATCAGTACCCTGGATAGACACGCAGGTAAAATACCCATACATATAAAAAGAAAAAAAAATAAATTCAAAAGTAAATAGAGTGAAAATGTACTTTATTCTTAGTGGTAACAGCATATCAAACATTTAATATTAATTTATCATCATTTTAAGATACTATTTTTTTAAAGTATTTATTTTATGTATATGAGTACCCTATCGCTGTCTTCAGACACACCAGAAGAGGGCATCAGATCCCATTACAGATGGTTGTGAGCCACCATATGGTTGCTGGGATTTGAACCCAGGACCTCTGGAAGAGCAGTCAGTGCTCTTAACCGCTGAGCCACCTCTCCAGCCCAAGATACTAATTTTTTAAAGATTAATTTTTTTTATTTCATCTGCATTGGTGTTTTGTTTGTATGAGGGTGTCAGATCCCTGGAACTGGAGTTACAGACAGTTGTAAGCTGCTATGTGGGTGCTGGGAATGAACCCAGGCCCCCTGGAAGAGCATCCAGTGCTCTTAACTGCTAAGCCATCTCTCCATCCCCACAAAATACTACTTTTTAGTAATTTGTTAAGACCGGATATACAGTAAAGGCAGTGCTGTCTAAGTTAGTGGATTGAACACAATATTTACTAAAGACCTTGAAACAGTACAATATACTTTGAGATCTATTTATAGAACCAGGAGTGTGTCGTACACCTATAACCTCAGGAGGCAGGAGGATTGTGCGTTTACAGTCAGCCTGGGTGATGCAGCATGACTTTATCTATAAATAGATATAAGTTCTGTAAGTGTTAGAGAATGTCAGAGATCTATCTATCATTCCACTCACCCACCCACCCACCCATCCACCCTGTGGTGCTGGGGGTCACACCCAGAGTATCACACAGGCTCAGCAAATGCACTACTACTGAGATACGGTTCCAGCCTTGGGGAGTTCTGTGACAGGGACTGGTGAGGGGCGGACTCTGTGACTCAGCTGACTGAGTGTGGCCTAGCATGCGAAAGCCCTGCTCCTGCCTCCAGCACCCAAGCAGAGCCTGGGAGGTGCAGAAAGGAACGTGGGAAGGAGAACCATCCCTGGCTATAGTTTGAGGCCAGCCTGGGGTCACATGAGACCCTGTCTCAAACAAAACAATAACAAAATGCAAGTCGGTGATGAACCAGGATATGGGTCTGTGGTAAAGGCAGTGGATTCCATCCTTAGCACCATAAATAAAATTTTGTATCAAAAATGTCAAAATGTTACGATTCTACACTAAAAGCAAAAGAAACCTCTGAGCATCAAAAAGAATAGTGACCTGAATTACAGCTTATGGGAAAGGGAAGAATCTATGAGCTCATGGGGTGTGGGAGGGGGAGAAGATGGGGTGGGGCCAGCTCAATGTTAGACCAAGTTCTCAGCACGCAGGCTTGCACTCACACAGGCTTGCACTCACACAGGCTTGCACTCACACAGGCATGCACACTCAGACACAGTAACAACAGCCACAGCAGTAGTTAACAGTGAAAATTCAGGGCCGAGGGCATAGCTTAGTGTTACTGTGCTTGGGCATGCAATGCTAGGTTAAATCCTGAGCACTGAGAGGAGGAGGAGTGTAGCTGGCAGTGTGCATTTGGGGTCCAGGCTCGGAGACACTCACACCACAGTCCAGTTCAGTCCAGACCTCTGGCTAGCAGCCATGCACATGGAACAGGAAGGAGGTTCAGCCTAGTGGGAACAGCCCAGGAGTCCTCCTCCCTTAGGCCTTCAGTTCCTTCCGTCCTCTGGGGGGCGGGGGAGGGGCTGCACCCTGGGACTCCATCCTTCGAGGGAGGGACAGGTTTATCCGGTTACACCAGCAAAACAGGTCACTGGGCAAGGGGAGGGGGTCAGAAAGTGGTCCACTTAGACAGAGAACTGTGCCCCAACCGTTTACTGCTTTGCCAAGTGGTTACAGCTCTACAGCTAATAATTACACACATGACAGGAGTGGGTTTCCAATGTTCTCACCAAATCAAAGTGCTGAGAACTGGAGGAAGTAGGTTAATTAGCTTGATTTGCTCATTCCACAGTTCACGTGTGTACTGAAGCGTCATACTGTAACCCGTCAACATTCCCAACTACAAATCACACACACACGCACACACCCACACACGCACACACACACGAGAATGTAAAAATACCCCTACCCATCCACCCCAGGTTTCTCTCCTAGCCCTCCTGTCCACGTTAGGGAGCTAAGCAAAGGAATGCCCTGTTCGTCTGTGGATCTGTAGCCACCGGTGTGACACAGGGCAGGCACTAGAAAAGGCCTATGGAAAGAAATGAACATCTCACTCATTCAACACAGCCAGTGCTCAGAGTTAACAGTCACTTGTACCCTCACTGTGTGCCAGGCACAGTGGTAAGAACCCAGCAGGACCCGGCGAGCAGCCCCACTGCAGCAAGGGGGGTGGGGTGGCAGCACAGTGGTTTCTTGGAATCCCATAGTTGGGGAGATGCCTGCCTCTCCCTCCTGAAGGCAGGGCCGTTTGGCCAGAGCTGAGATGCAGGTGGGATAAACAGAATGGCTCCTACTGGGCAGCAAGCCTTGGGAAAGCAGAGGTGCTGAGAAGCCCGAGAAAACATTCTCTGGCCTACTTAACAGAACAGGGTGTGGTTACTGGCAGCCTCTTCTACCCCAAGCCTCAAGTCTTCTGACCTCTGGGCCTTCCATGAAGGCCTCCTGTCCTCCCAGAACACTTAGGTTGCTGTTGGGCTCCAAAAGGGCTCACAGATCACAACACAATTCTACTCAGTCCTGCTTCCAACCAGGCCATTCCAGTCTCAGAAAGCCAGATAAGACGTCTGCTGTGGATTCTCCCATCCCTGGCCTCTGAGAGCCTGAGACCCCAGATCTTGCAGGCAGTAAAAAGGCAGCTCTGTGTTCATGGGTCCTGCACAAGTCACTTCAGGTCTTGGTTCTTCTGGTTGCCGGAGGATGAGTGGAGAAAGACAAAGACGGGGCGGCAAATGGCTCTGTCTTTTCCTTATTTTTCAAAGAAACCACCAATGGAGGCTGGAAGAACTCTCTTCCTTGCACAAGGGAGTCTGCTGTGGAAAGTACCATGCAGAAAGGGACAGCGGCATCTGGGACTGAGGGCCGTCCCTCAGTCCTTCAGACACATCCACAGTCCAGGGCACTCGGGAGGGTACATAGGCATATGCTAGCCTTCCAAAAGGACCCTCAAAGAATACCCTTGACTGCTACTTTATGAGTCCTTTTTGAAAAGATTATTATAAAAGTGTAAGTCAGGCAGTAGTGGTGTATGCTTTTATTCCCAGCAACCAGGAGGCAGAGGCAGGTGGATGTCTCTTACTTGGAAGCCAGCCTGGTCTGCCGAGTGAGCTGCAGGACAGCCAGGGCTATATCTTGTCTTGAAAACACAAACAGACAAGCAAACGTGCTCAGAATCACCTGGGCTGCAGTTAAGAGCATGAACTGCTCTTCCAGAGGACCTGGCTCAGTACTAGAGGCCAGAAGAGGAGGCCAGAACCTCAGGAACTGGAACTACACCTGGCTGTGAGCTACCCTGTGGATGCTGGGAGCCCAACCCAAGCCTTCTGCAAGAGCAGCCACATTAAGCTGTCTCCTCAGCCACGTGAGCTCTATTTGACAGAGACTCGGGCAGACCCATTCCTCCCAATACGCTCCTTTAAGAAGAAGCCAGGCTGCAACTCCTTTCAAGATGATCCCAGACCTTTCCACATGCAACAGCCTGCAGAATCGAGAAATTATAAAAAATAGTTCATGGGGTTGGGGATTTAGCTTAGTGGTACAGCGCTTGCCTAGAAAGCGCAAGGCCCTGGGTTCGGTCCTCAGCTCCAGAAAAAAAAAAAAAAAGAAAGAAAGAAATAGTTCGTGTCACCTAGGACAGCATGTACCGGGATGTTGCTGTCCTTCTAAACGCAAGAACCAGACAGTCCTGCTTCATCCCCCTGGTCACCATCTGCCCCTGTTTCAGCCTCAGTTCTCACTCTCCGTGCCCTTCCTGTGACTTTAACTCCACACAGCCACTTGGCATCCCATGACAACGCAGTCCCACTGCGGAGTGCACTTGGCCATAAGCACTGCAACAGTAAAGACTGCGTTAGTGGGGGGGTGAATGGACAGGCTAAGGAAGGGTGGGTGTACTGGATCCTTGTATGTCCACTTGACACAGCCAAAGCCATCTGAGAGGAGAGAACCTCAATTAAGAAAATGCCTCCAGAGGGGCTGGAGAGATGGCTCAGTGGTTAAGAGCACTGACTGCTCTTCCAGAGGTCCTGAGTTCAATTCCCAGCAACCACATGGTGGCTCACAACCATCTGTAATGGGATCCGATGCCCTCTTCTGGTGTGTCTGAAGACAGCTATAGTGTACTCACATACATAAAATAAATACATCTTTAAAAATCTAAAAAAAAAATTAGTTTTTTTAAAGTGAAAGAAAATGCCTCCATAAAATCAGGCTATATGCAAGCCTGTAGGCAACTGCAGGGCGTTTTCTTAATTAGTGATCGATGTGGGAGGGCCCAGCACATTGTGAGTGGTGGTCCTAGGCTCTATAAGAAAGCAGGCTAAGTTGAGAGCAAGCCAGTAAGCAGCACCCCTCTGTGGCCTCCACACCAGCTTCTGCCTCCAGGTTCCTGCCCTGACTTCCTTCAGTGATGGACCGTGATAAGGAAGTGTAAGCCAAATAAACCCTCTCCTCCCCAAGATGCTTTGGTCATGGCGTTTTATCACAGCAATAGAAACCCTAACTAAACACACAGTGAACGAGGAAGGAAGAAGACATTGCTGACAGGCGACTCCGTAGGTGGATGGAGCTGCAAAGTAGAAGTCGGATACAGGAGGTGATGGATGAGTGATGGCTGGACTGGATCCCCTGGTGAGTGGGTGGATGGGTGAATGGGTAGGCAGCAGGAAGGTTGAGCAGATGGAGTGCCAGGAGACAGCCTCAGGTCACTACCTGAAAGAGACGCAGAGTTTTGCCTAGACAGGGTGGCCTGGCTTTGGAAGTGGTGAGTGTCCCACTCTCCGTGGGATTATTCTAGAAAGACACAGACACTCAACAGAAGGTCTCATAGAAAAACCTCAGCTCCCCTCCCCTACACCACCACCTTCAGGGTTGGGTTTTGTGCATAGGAGCCTTGTCACTGTCTTGTCTGGGTCTGACTTTAGCCTGGGACCCTCTTGGGGACAGTGCTCAGTACAGGCCACATAGGCTGCCTCTAAAGAACTGTCACTCTTCTCTGAGTTTTGTGCCTTAAGCCATGGGCAGTGAGATGTGGGCTGGACTTAAGACATGAGTCCAAAGGGAAGAAGAAACCTTCTCATTGCAGTAACTGGAGGCCTGGTGTACACGTTTTGGGGATTTGATTTCTTTTGCTACCTTGTTCCTGAGGACACAGAGGCTGTAAGTAATGGATTTTAGCAGAGTCCCTAAGGGTGTCCACTTGTAAGCTGACAGACACTCACACTCCCTCCCCTTCTCTCTCTTTCTCCTTTCTTTCCTCTCCCCCCTCATTGCCCTCCCCACCTTTTGCTCCTTCCTTTCCTTCCTCCCTCTCTCCTTCTTCCCTTCCTTCCTCCTTCTCTTTCTCCTTCCCTCCCTCTCCCTGTCTCTGTCTCTTTGTCTCTTTCTTCCCTATCCCTCCCCAACAGAGCCTCTCCACACAGCCCTGGGTCTTCTGGAACTCACTAGGTAAATCAAGCTGGTCTTGAACTCACAGGAATCCACCTGCCTCTGCCTGCCAAGTGCTAGGATTAAAGGAAGGCACTACTACGCCAGGCTGTCCATCTCTCTTCTAGCCATGGCTCCAACCCGACTTGGGAGGGCTTAGGCTCACAGCCCCACAGCTTCCCACTCCTGGCACCTAGCAGGGACACAAGAGACCAACCGAGGGAAACAGGCTTCACTTGAGAAACCTGTTAGGAGCAATGGAACGGGAGCCATCCTTCACAATTACTCTGTAGAACTGGGCTCAGCCACATGCTTGTCATCCTAGTGCTCAGGGTGTGTAAACAGGGGAATCAGGAGTTCAAGGTCACGCTTGCCTACACCGTGAGTTGGAGGTTAGCCTAGGTCAAATGAAACCACATGAAAAACAGAACAAAACATACCAACCAGAAAAACCAAAAGCATAGTGATCACTCTATAACTATGAGGTGTTACATACCTGATGGGCTGTGAGTGGGAAGGCACGCACTTTGCTCTGCACCCTGCCTGGGCTCTGCTCTGCTCAGCTCTCAAGCCCAGACAGCTGTCAGAGTTCCAGGTTTCCTTCTCTACTCAACCTGGTGGGACTGCTAGGGGTAGGAAGAAAGGAGCCTCGACATGCAGCCCAGCACCCAGCTGTACCCCTCCTATCACACCCCATCTAAGGCCTGGGGAGCATCGGGCTCCTGCTGAGTGGGTTTCTGCATGGGTGTCAGGGGCACCGAGTCCACCAGGAACAGGCTTAATTCTGCATTTCCTTCCCAGATAACATGCTCAGCACGGCTCTTCCCTGAGCACTGGAGCTCTGACCCAAGGAAGGAGGGACAGCTGGGTGACCCAGAGAGGTGCTGCTTGCTGTTTCTCTCAGGACTGTGGAGTGATAACTGCACCATAGTTCTGGGCTAGGGAGAAGCACTCTTGTCCCATCACTTCGAAGGTCGGTGTTGACCCTGGTGGCATTCTGGGGTGGCGTTTGTCAGCTTTCTTCACTGTCAGGTTACCCTTTCCCCTCTTCCATGGGACTCTGAGGAAGTCATAAAGTAACTCATTCTTAAGGGATGGGGAGATAGGCTTCCCCTCTGCAGAATTATCTCATACAAATTACATATTTATTTATCTTAAATATGGACCGTTTCATGAATTTGCATATCATCCTCACACAGGGGCTGTGTGAGTCTCTGTATGGTGACAATTTTAGTATACACGCTGCCAAGGCTAGCACTGCTTTTATTATTTATTTTGAGTCAGGGTCTTTTGTATCCCAAGCTGGCTTCAAACTCCCTTTGTAACTAAGGATGGCTTTGAATTTCTTTTCTTTGTGATGCGTGTGGGGACACACGGTGTCACCGTGCACGTGTGGAGTTCAGAGGGCAGCTTCCAGGAGTAGGGTCTCTGGACTGAGCTCAGGTTACCAGGCTCTTGTGGCAAGCCTGTCTCTGCTGGGCCATCTTCCAGGCACCAACCTTGAACTTCTGTCTCTGCCTCCACAGGTATGTGATGCTGTGTCTGCCTCTAAAATTTTTTATTAGCCTGTATTAATATGCATAACGATGGGGTTCATTATGACATTTTTGTGCATGTATGGAATGTATGCTGATCACTTTCAACCTTCACTAACCTCTCCCCCCTCCTCCCACTAACGTTCCTCTTCCCAGTCAAACACCTTTCTCTCCTTTTGTGCTCCCCCCCCTTCCCCTCCACCTGATGACTCCATGAACTCCATTAGGGATGCTTACAGGAACATGGATGAGAGGTTTTATTTACAGAAGCATGGCCACCTTACCAGCAATGACATCATTAAAGAAAATGGCTCTTCCTCCCCCCACAGCAACCATTAACTTCCCATAGGCCCTTAGAGAGGGGCCAGTCCTCACGAGCCCCTCCCCCATGGCTACTATTAGTTGCCTATAAATGTTCATGGATTACTAGGATCTTGTGAGTCCCTCCCCACACCATGACAGGATCTTGGCGGGCTCAATCGTATATAGCCATACACATTTTTCAATGTATTTTTGGGAATCAAATCCAGCGTTCGTATGGACTAGGAAACACTAGCACACACTACAGGAGCCCTGAGTTCCTCCTGGATGGGGATGTTTGCATTACTAATTCATCCATTCCTTAGACTCTCAAGGGTATTTCGGTCTCTAAGACCCACTGCGGTCTCTAAGACCCACTGCGTATGACCGGGCCTCCATGGTTCGCCAGGGCATTTGATACAATGTAGACACTGAATCTCAGGTCTAACAATCATTGTCTGGAGCACCAGTGGGTGGGGGAACCAATGTCACAGGCAGATGTGTAAACAAACAACAGAACAGTGTGAGCCCCACAGCACTAGCGAAAGGAAAGGAGCCCCATCTCGGAGGAACAGTGCTCCGGTGCATTTGAGAATTGTTTCCTCAGTATGGAAACAGCAGAGCAGCCCCTCTGAGCCTCAGGCCCTGTCCGTGGTCCTGCCCTGTATCCTCTTCCCTCAGCCCCAGGATTCCCACACAGACAGCACCAGCTGCTGCAGACAGCACGGTGGGTCAGAACGGAGGGTCTCACGGGAAACAAGATGAAACTGAGTAGGAACAAGGGACAAGCCACAGGCTCAGATTTAAGAAACAAATGAGGGACAACAGGCCTGACCTCATTAACAAGTCAGGACACTGGAGGGGACTGTGCCGAGGTCACATGGAACAGGTGTGCCACACAGTCCTAGAGAGAGAGTGAGATCAAGCTTAAAACAAACCAAATAGAGAAATGTGGAACAGGTCTGCATCATTAATTTGAGGATAGCTTATATAAGGTCAAACATGAGGACCATTTCTATGTGTGTGTGTGTGACACTAGGTTAGAATACATGGTGCAATATGACCTCATATAGGCTACATATAAGCACAGGAGCATCTTGTGAAGGAGGTGACCAGAGTGTCACCTCCCTGGGGGACAGAAATATAACAGATCTATTTTTGACGGTCCATATTTGCAACCTGCTGTAGTTCACAGAGACTCCTGCTCTGACACAAGAGTAATTTAGTAAGTACAGGAATCACTGGCCAGCCCCATGGAAGATCTCTGCCTAGGCAGAAGTTTTCCAAACATATCTCCAGAGGTTTGAGTAGCCAGAAACTTGGTAGGAGTAGAGAGTGTGTGGGACCACTGAAAAGGTAGCCCCTGCCCCATGTGTGTTTATTGATCAGGTCCAGCCCCACTAATGCTAAGAAAACAGTTTGACGATTCACCAGTAGCCTCTGTAGGAATCCAGCTCTGGGTAGATGGCTTGGAAATGGCTTGGAGCTCCAGACAGGGGTGAAAGGGTGGGAAGGGACAAGGGCAGGGGAGGGATGTTTTCAGATATTTAAAGACTACAGCGCAGAAGGGAAACCCAGGTAGGTCCCTGTGCAGAACCACGATGACTCAGTGACAAGTTGGTTTGTTTCTGGAGTGTAGAGGGAAGAGGACCTAACGGTGGGAAGTGTTTGTCCACCCTAGGATACCATCATAGGGCTCTGGCCTCCTGCCAGAGGTTCCAGTGAGGCCATTCCCATGCCTGAGATTGTCTAATTCTGGATTCCAGGTTTTAGCCCAAAGCAAGGAGGTGTCTCTACATCAGCAGCCTGCAGCCTGTGTTAGGGGCTGCTCAGCCTGCTCAGGTAGGAGATATCGGCCAAGAAGAGGGATGCTGGCATCCTATAGAAGAAAGGCTGAGGTAGCAGCAGGAGATGCTCCTGAGCAAACCATGGAAGATATAAAGAACAGGCTTTAAGGAGAACTGCAGGAGCAAGCTGCCTGGGGTCGGGGACCAGAGTCCTCACACCTGACACCTGCCTCCCTCCTCCACCTCCTGCGCTCGGGGACTCAGGTTCTGGTGAGTGCCCAGCCACCTAGAAAGGGGCTATTATTACCTCCCACTTGTCAGGGGAAGAAGGCACCAGTTTAACTAGTCATGGCTCCTGTTCTAAATTGCCCTCCTGACCCGTCCTGGAAACAGAATGCCATCCAGTACACCAGTTGAGACCAAGGCCCAGGGCTCCTCCACATAGGACCTAGGATCTCAGCTGACCTTAGCAACCCAAAGCTGAGCCAGGGCTTCTGAATCCTGAGATGCTGAATACTGCAGGGTTGCGTTAACTCTATGTTCTGTCCTTCCCTCAGACACAGATACTAGCCCCTGTGAGGATGGCAAGAGGACACAAGTCCAACGCACATTACATACTGGCGGTTTCAGATCTTGCCGGTTCAGATTGGTTGACAGTCCCCACAATTCTGCTCTCTGCCACCCATGCGGCCCAACACCAACACCAGAGGCTCAGCTAACCACTCCCGGCTTGGTCCTGCTTGGCCCTCTGCAGCCAGCACAGTCTGCTGCTAGCTAGGCCTGCCCATCTAGCTTGAGTGGGAGGTCACCAGGAAGGAACTGGACCAGAATCCAGGGTGGCCCGGAGCAGACATTCCCCTCTTTTCTAGGTTGGGTAGGTGCAGCTAAGGACCTGAGACTGCAGAACATCCCTGTTTATCCCTGTTACCCGTAGGCCCGGCGCAGTACATACATACATACCCCTGTGATTTCGTTGTGTGTGGGAGGGGGTGTTCAGAGGCTGGATTTTAAGAGCACCCATTCCCCTCCCCAAACATCAAAGGGGATTGGAGGCGGACCAGAGGGAACGGCAGGTGGGCAGGCCGGCCACCGCGGGCGTGCCATGTGACACACAGAGGCCCGGAATGTGATTGCGCGGGGTCCCTGCGGTTTCCCCGGCCTGGGGACGCACCCGAGCTCCTTACCTCCTCGCCTTGCCCGAAGCGCAGGCCGAGCGCCGCGACGCGCTCCACGCGTAGAAAGCCGTCGGGGTCGCGGCCGCACACCTCGAACACTTCGCGCAGGCGGCGCACGGAGCGCAGCAGAGCCGCGGGGGCGCCCGCCCAGCCCGCGCCGCCCGCCATCCGCGCCGCCCGCAGCTAGCCCGAGACCCGCGCCGCCGCCATCGCGCTCCAGTCTGCGGCGCGCAGCCTCCGCCCGCGGCGGCCGCTCGTGTCAGCCGCTGGTGTCTGCCGCGCGCCGCGGGCCCGCGTGGGGGCGGGGCGGGGCGGGGCGGGGCTGCAGACAAAAGGACCCGAGCCGCCCCAGGCCCCGCCCCTCCTAGACGTGAGCTGGGGTGGGGGGAACCCTGCGCGACCGATGCACCCCGCCCCCACAGTGTACACAGGCTGCGTCCTTTGTCAGCTCTGGGTGTTGCAGGTGTTTCCTACCTAGTATTTGATTGCTGCATTCGCTTCCCAGGAAGCTGAGACCCCTGAGAAGCCGCGCGGCTGGTTAAAGAAAAGGGATGGGCGCAGTGAGGAGGTTCAGGGAACCCTGGAAGGGTGGCAGGTGGAGGGGATTAGAAGTGATGGTGGGAGGAACAGAGAGTCTTCAATTAGGCTTAGTGTCAATGGGGCCCAGGAACACCAGTGGCTTGGGAACCCGGAGCTCCTGTCCTCTCCTATTTTGCTGGCAGCCCCTCAGAGCTCAGGACTCCATCCTGGATGTGGACGACCGACCCAACCTGTATCTTGCCTCCTCCTAAGTGAAGCTCGTCTGAGTTTCATCCAACCCTGCAGAGCCCAAGCCTAGTGTCCTGTCTACCTGTCAACCTTTTCAGCACAACAGGTCCCACAGGAGTGGTTGAGCCCAACTCAAGTACAGGTCTTGCCTGAGCCCACCCCCAGATTTGCGCAGGTTTCTTCCTCATCGTTCTGCCTCACCTAAATTCTGAGCCCTTCTGCCAAATCTCCATGTATTTCTGAAACTCTGCTAGGGTGTGCATGGTGGGAAACTCTAAGGGTTACGATATGCCTTAGTGTCCCTGGTCTCTGGTCAAGTGTGAGCCCAGAGAAGATGGGCAGCCCCATTCCTTACAGGAGATCAGAGCAACTCAGTGGCATGGATAAGGAATGCAGGGGACTTGAACCACAGGGCTTCCCCTCTCTGAGCCTCAATTTCCATTCTGGTCTTCAGGATGGGTCTTAAATATGGATGCTTAGTCTCCCCTGTAGTCCTGACTCCAGGGGTGAGCCAGGCTGTCCCTCATTTGATGCTCTACTCTTCCAGAGGTCAGGTCTCCCTAGGAAGAAAACCTTGTGGGTTTAAGAATCAGAGACTACTGTGTTCATGGAGTCAGCCACTAGAGAGGGGAGATGTACTGTTCTGGAAAGTGGTTTTCCCCTCTCCCGGTAGCTGAATGCTTCTCTGTGAGATACTAACGAGAGAGAGAGAGAGAGAGAGAGAGAGAGAGAGAGAGAGAGAGAGAGAGAGAGAGAGAGAGAGAGAGAGAGAGAGAGGATGATTGATAAACGAAAGGCAGGTAGCAACACAACCTGGAAAGCAAGAGACCTCACTCTTCTAACTGCCTGTACATGGGGGCTCTGATCAATCCCAGGGGAGTAAAGCCTAAGACCACATTCCAAGTTCTCCAAAGGCAGGTTAGAAGCAAATTCCAACGCCATCCCTTATCAGATTTCTGGGACAGTTCTGAGCTCAGTCTTTCTGCCATTTCTCCAGAGCAGAGATTACAAGCCTTGCTGTCAGGATGGCCTCCTTCCTCTCCTTAACAATTGGAAACACTGTAGCCCCTTCCTGCCTCCAAGCCTGGGGTGACTCGCTCTTGTCTCTGCCTCTTCCACCTCCTGTGGCCAATTGGCTAGCTTCCAAATTCCACGAGAGGGCTTCATGACCATGGGTAAAACCAACAAGAGCCCTCCAGCCATAGCCCAGGAGGCCAGTGACCACCAAAAGCTGAAGGGGTTGGGGAGAAACTCTCCAGAGACCTTTGCAGGAGCACAATCCTGCCAGCACCTGCGCTAGACCTCCTGACTTCCCGAGCCGAGAGAGAGCACATTTGTGCTGCTTAAGTCACCAAGCTTTGGGTAGTTTGTGGTAGTCCAACAGTGTGCGGTGTGAGTTGTTGATCCTGGGTCAGATCAACAGCTGAACTGGGCAAAGGTCTGGCACTCTGTCAGCTGTATGATGCCCGGCGTCAGTCTTCCTGTCTGAAAGCAGGGCTCGTAGTCTCCTCTTTGCAGAGATCTGGTAGGTGTTTGATGAGAGCTTGTGGGCAATGTGCCTTGCCCGGTGTCTGGCACATAGCGGCTTATTGATGAGTCAGTATAGACTCAGAGAAAGTCTACAGGGAATGTGTTGCTGAGGTGGGATCTCATGGAGCCCAGGTTGGACTCTGACTTGCTATGTAGCCAATTATCTTTTTTTAAATTAAAGATTTATTTAGTTTATGTATATAAGTACACTGTAGCTGTCTTCAGACACACCAGAAGAGGGCATCGGATCCCATTACAGATGTTTGTGAGCCACCGTGTGGTTGCTGGGCACTGAACTCATGACCTCTGGAAGAGCAGTCAGTGCTCTTAACCACTGAGCCATCTCTCCAGCCATGATCAGGAAGCTTCTGATTCTCCTGCCTCCACCTCCCAAATGCTAGGATTACAGGCCTGAGCCACCCCGCATGGTTTATTCAGCATTGCTGATGCTACCCAGGGCCACAGGTATTTTTCCCACCAACTGAGCTTCATCCCCAGCCCCAAAGGGCTGTATTCCTTCTTCTGTAGTCTATCCGAGGCCCTCACCGTCCAGGCTGCCCAGAAATGGGGCAGAACTCGCAGGTTCGTCCTGATCACCCCGCTGATGCTATTTCTCAAGCCGTGAATAATTATCACTTTGGAGAGGAGAAGGTGGTAAGTTACTCTCTTCCGTCACCTGTCTCAGAATTCGCCTCAGCAGCAGAGTGTGGAGCCCTCACACATCTCCCATCATTTGGCACACCCCGGGGTGATGGGGCCCTGGCTGGCCTGGGCTACACTGGGGTGGTCCAGTGTCTTGAGATTTCATCCTTCCTCGTCTACAGGAGCGTCTGTCCACCCAGAGCCTCTCCAGCTCTCAGAAGCAGGATACTGATGGCTGATGTTCCTGCCAGGATTTTTTTTAATTACTTTTAATTTTTCAACTTTACTTTAAAAAAGATTTATTTATTTTATATATGTGAGTGCACTGTAGCTGTCTTCAGACACACCAGAAGAGGGCATTGGATCCCATTACAGATGGGTGTGAGCCACCATGTGGTTGCTGGGATTTGAACTCAGGACCCTTGGAAGAGCAGTCAGTGCTCTTAACCACTGAACCATCTCTTCAGCTCCCCTTTCAATGTGTTTTGTGTGTGTGTGTGTGGGGGGTGGTGTTTTACCCGAATGTATGTTTCTGCATGATGCACAGACAGTATTCTAGGAGGCTACAAGAGAGCATCAGGTCTCCTGGGACAGGAGTTACAAGTGGTTGTAGGCTGTCATGTGGGTGCTGTGAATCAAACCTTGGTCCTTTGAAAGATCAGCCAGTGTTGTTTACCACTGAGCCATCTCTCCAGCCACCGCCACCACCGCCACCGCCATCACCAATCATCAATTCAAGATGGGTTCTCACTTTGTAGCCCTGGCAGGCCTGAAACTGCATCAGCTTCTGGAGTGCTGGGATCACAGGCATGCGCGACCATACCCATCCCTTACAAGATCCTAAGAGAAAATGGCAAAACCTTCCAAAGTCTGTTCCACAGGGCTCTCCATGCTATTGTCGGCTGCAAAAGGGCCCCTGAAAGTGACTTGTGGGCAGGGCACTAGCATTTACTTCTAAAGTCTTCAGGGTTTCCCAAGCAGCTATTGCCTCCTGCCCACCCTCATACCCCCCACCCCTACTTCCATTCCCCCTACCCCCACCCTGCATACCCACTTCACAACTTTCACCCCCACACATCCCCACCCCACAGCCCTGGAGGCCAGGCTGCGTAGGTCTGTGTTCCCTGCTTCTCTTCCTCTGTTGTTCCTCCTGCCTTACAGAAAACCCCCAACCCCTCAGCCTGGGTTGAAGCCACAAGCCCCCTTTTGGTGTAGCGTCCCTGGTGTGATCCCGTCCACCACACACAGGCTCTTCTTTGTTGAGCAACTACTGTATACCAGGCATCAGCTAATGCAGACTCTGTCCTCTGGAGCTCATCGGTAGACACAGCTGGCACAGGCTGTTCCTTTCCATGAATGGTCCTCGATTCCCCATCCCTGGGTCGGATCATCCAAGAAGCCCTCCTGAGGCAGCTGTGTTCCCTCCTCTGCTGGCTCAGTGGTCAGGCCCTGCCCATCCATTCCCCTTGCTCTGGCCAGGACACCAGCTCCCTTTTCAGGGCTGAAGGGATTATTCCACATTCAGAAAAAGACAACAGTTTCAGGAAAAAGAGCCAAGGCCACAGTGCCCTCAGAGAGGGAGGGAGAACAGGTAGATGAAAGCCCAAAGAACCAAGGACGGTGCCTGGGTCAGAAGTGTACACTGAGCCCTGTGAACTTGTGTGCACATGTGTATCTTCCCGGAGAGCCTGGGAGCTGAGAGCACAAGTCCTGAGAGGGCGGGGAGGGCTGTAGTGAGGGCTGTTTTCCTTGGCTTGGATTGTCAGGCTTTCACTTTTTATGTTAATCCTGCAAATATTCCCCCAAGGAAGGAGGAAGAAACCCATCCCCCTAGCTAAAAATCCACTGTGATCATGCATGTGTGTGTGTGTGTGCGTGCGTGTGTGTGTGTGTGTGTGTGTGTGTGTGTGTGTATACACATGCACAAGTGATACACATGCACAAGTGCATATGTGCTCCTAGGTGACCGTGTGCACATACATGTGTGTGGTGCATGTACGTGTCATTTATTCCTAAGGAGCTTGGCTCCACCTTGCCTTCTGGTTAGATTTAACTTTACTTACATGTATGTGTGTATGCCTGGGCAAGACTGCCACATGCCTATGGATGCCCGAGGAGGTCAAAAGAGTATGTCAGATCACCTAGACACAGAGTTGTTGTGAGATGCCAATGTGGATGCAAGGAACTGAGCTCGGGTTCCTGGCAGAGCAAGTGTCCGGCCATCAATCAAGTCATCTTGTCATTGCAGCCCTTCCTGGAGAAGGTGTCTCCTGGGCCCCAGGACTTGCAAGAGAGACTAGAGTCTTGGCCAGTGAGCTCCAGGAACACCCCCTTCCCTCTCTGCCTCCCCAGCTCAGGGATTCCAAGTGTGTACCAACAAGCTCAATAAAAATCGAACATCGGGACCATCTGTCATTAGAGTCAACACCGTTATCGGGACGATGACCTACAGTATGATTAAGAACAGTCTAATTATTTAAAAAATTTTATTAAAGAAATTGAAAGTTAGCATATAAAGTAATGTTTTATTTTTATTTATTTATTTATTTTGGTTCTTTTTTTCGGAGCTGGGGACTGAACCCAGGGCCTTGCGCTTCCTAGGTAAGCGCTCTATCACTGAGCTAAATCCCCAGCCCCATGTTTTATTTTTTATACACATGTCAGTGACTTTAATTTTTAAAGAAGTAACAGTATCTGTAAAAACATAGGCAAATACTTATAAGCAACAAAACTTACCTGTCATTATTACTGTTGGCTGCATTCCCTTTTTATCCTCTTCTTCATTGAAATAGTTGGGGATGGACCCCATGCAGTTTAAACCCTCCTGACTCTTTTAGAAGTGTTCCTTCTCAACTTAAATGTCACTGTCACCCTCTCCTTTTGCGGTCCCAGGAGTTAAATCCAGAGCTTCAGGCCTGTAAGAAAATGCTCTCCCACTGAGCTGCACCCTCAGGCTGTATCCATTTCCAAAAACTGCATACCAGGAACTGTTAGATCAGCAGTTCTCAATCTGTGGGCTGGAACCCCCTGGGGCAGGTTGAATGACCTTTTCACAAGGGTCACCCAAGACCATAGGAAAACACAGATATTTACATTACGATTCATAACAGTAGCAAAGTTATGGTTATGAAGTAGCAATGAAAATAATTTTATGGTCAGGGGTCAGCACCACAGGAGGAACTGTATTAAAGAGTGGCAGCATCAGGAAGGCTGAGAGCCACTGTGTTAGATGGATATAGAAAGTCTACTGTTTCGTTTCGGTTGTCTTTAGGTGTTCTAACATTAATCAATGTCATAGTCTCCTCATTACTTACTTCTCTGGGTCCCTAGAGTGGTTCTAAGGCAGTGGTAGACATCTTTAAGGCTGTGGTTACCCCACAGCCCGTGTGAGCATCCAAGCCGATGCTTGCATTCACACTTGTAGTCTCAGCTCAGGAATTCAAGGCCAGCTTGGACAGCGTAGTCAGCAAGACCTCATCGCAAGAAAATAAGAAACGTACCCCGCTGTTTCAGCTTGTCCTATGTCTCAGTCAGGGTCACTGACGCTGCTGTGACAAACACCACGGCCAGACGCAAGTAGGGGACGAAAGGGTTTATTCGGTGTACACTTCCACATTATCGTCCATCATTGGAGGAAGTCAGGACAGGAACTCAAGCAGGACAGGAACCTGGAGACAGGAGCTGATGCAGAAGCCATGGAAGAGTGTTACCTACTGGCTTGTTCCCCAAGGCTGGCCCAGGACCACCAGCCCAGGGATGGCACCACCCAGATCTTATGGAGGGATTTTCTCAGTTGAGGTTCCTTCCTTTCAATTAACTTTAGCTTGTGTCAAGCTGATGTAAAAGCAGGCAGCATCCACTTCCTGTCTGCTCACAGGCCCGTGGACTCCACCATACAGTACTTAGCAGCGTGTAGCACTTGTGGATTACTCTTTCATAGCTTTTGCCCATTTTTTTCTACCTGTGTCTTTCAGGAAGTTGACTTTTCTGAGCTATTTATTGAGACTGATAAGGAGCGTTGGTGAGCCTTTTAATTTTGTGTGGGATTTCGTTTTGGGGGCCTGAGGACATGGTAGGCTGTGAGACAGCCAAGGCAGGTATGATGTCTTTCACTGAGAAGATACAAGGCTCTCTGTGGAGCGACTGCTGATCTTCATGCCAGTATTCCTGGTGCCCTTCACCACAGACAGAGGGCAGCTCCTTCTGACCTGTGTAACTTGGTGAGGCACACGGAAGTATGGGAAACTGCGAGCAGAAGTAGCCGTAAGTGCAGCGTTCTGTGCAGTCTGGTACCTATGAATCACACCTAACCATTCACACTTCATCAAAATGGAAACTGTGCCTCCCCCATCTCCCTCCTCCCTTATGGTGCATGAGCTTCAATGTACAAGCGGCTGTGTATTTGCATGTGCATGCATGTGCATGCCCAGGCCAGGGAAAGGACATCCACAGAAGACATTGCATGTCTTTCCCTGTCAAGCTTCACCTTAGCAGACAGGGACTCTCGTGGAACCGGAAATGAGCATATTCTCCTAGGCTGGCCTCGGGGACGGCCCTGGGATCTCTAACGCAGGGGTTACAGGCACGTGCGACCGTGCTCAGTTTTCTAAGTGTGGATCGGGGATTCAAACTCAGGTCCTCACGTTTGAAGAGAGGAAGCCCTGTGACCCATTGCGTCACCCTCAGCACACAGACTGCAGTTAGAGGGAGTGGTCCATACCTTCCTCCCAGGACTCTGATGGGAGCAGAGGCAAGTGGATGTCTGAGTTTGAGGCCAACCTGGTCTACATAAGGAGCTCCAGGACAGTCAGGATGACACAGAGAAACCCTGGTTTTTGTTTGGTTGTTTGTTGTTTTTTTTTTTAAATGTACTTCTAATCCTGATAGTCACAGTGTACATGTTCAACACCCAGAGCAGTCCCAGTTTTTCAGAGTGGAGGGGACAGTGCAGCGCCAGCCTTTGTGCTGGCTGATCTTGCGCCTCCACAAAACTGGCTGAGCAGAGCCCCCTGCTGGCTGGTGCTGTACATAGCAGGGTAGAAAATGAACTGTAGGAACTATAGTATAAACTAAACCTGTTTTAATCCAATTACAACAATAAGCTTTGTTTGGGCTTTTTTCAGTGCTAGGGATTGAACCCAGGACCTTGCACATGTTTGCTGAGTGTTCTGCCACCGAGCACATTCCCAGCCACTACCATTTTTTTTAAAATTCCTTAGTGTATACTCTCTCTACAAAATTATGTCTCATTATGTCATTTTTTTTGTCCCAGTGTATCATACATTTTGACCATATTCACTCACATTAACCTTCCTGGTCTCGCTCCTACTCTACAAGTTTTAACTTAAAAATGTGCATTGGTGTTTTGCCTGCATATCTGTCTGTATGAGGGTGTTGGTTGGATCTGGAGTTTGGCAGTTGTGAGCTGCCATGTGGGTACTGGGAATTGAACCCAGGTCACCACTGAGGACCCCCCTCCAGTCCCCAGTTTTAAATACGTTTAAATGTGTCTTACTCCTAGAGAGCGTTCCCAAGTAAACTATCGTAGTGCCTTCCTCTCCATCATGTTTCCTTGCTTATTCCTAAGCGGCTCTTCTTGTGGTATGGGGCTGGGAGTATTTAGGGATGGGGAGCCAACTCTGTTTGCAGAGATGTGATGGAGAACTCTGAGGACCCACGCTTTTCGTGATGGAATCTTTACAGTTTTCTTTTTTCCCGAGACAAAGTCTGACTCTACTGCAGACTGACATCCAACTCACAGCCATCCTGCTGGGTGACAAATGTGTCACCAGGCTTTGACCGATGCCTCTTCCCACTCAGCTCAGTGGTCACTGTGCTTGTTCAGCTCCTTTCCCACTGGGCTGTCCACTCCCAGGGGGTGACCATGGACATACTGAGCAGTAACAACAAGTGCTGTGCTCGCTAATGCAGGAAGGCTGCTCTGCTGGTCCTTCCTCCTTCTCTGCTGTTTGTGGTGAAATGAACTTTCTTTTTGTACCTGGATGGTTGTGCAAGCTGAAGAAGTCGTTTGGAAATGATTGTGAAATGTCTGCACTAAAGCATGGCTTTTCTTGATTTTCTTTTTGCACCAGTAAAAAGACTGAGGACTGGCTGGTGTCTCTGAACATGTAGCTGCACCCCTAGCCCCAGGACTAGAGTTTTGCAATGGATCTTTTATCTCTATTTTGTTTGAGATTTTGCACTGGGGCAGCTATTGTATAAGGACTTCTTTGCTGTTTTTCTGCCTGTGTAGTTCCTCAGCAACACAGAACTAGTGCTATTTCTTAAGTGTTACTGAGCATTTGTGACCAAAGCTTCCCCTTGTCTGAGTCTCTAGTCTAACCAGGGAGCCAGGAGAATAATAGACCTGCTCTCACCATGGCTCGCAGTCATGGCCGTGGCAGCAGCAGGGACCAGAGCACTTCCAAGAGATACCAAGGCTCCAGGCTATGCTGGAAAATTGGGTGGCTGGAGCCAATGAATGACTGACAGCTGTAAACTCAAAGGTCTTTGTGTTTTGGTGATGATTCTTAGAAAAAGATTTATTTTATATGCATGGGTGTTTTGTCTGCACACACCTTAAGTGCACCATGTGTATGCAGTGTCCAGGAAAGGCAGAAGAGGGCATCAGATCAGATCTGGAACTGGAGTTAGATGGTTGTGAGCCTCCACGTGGGTGGCCACTGGGAATTGGATCTGCGTCCTCTGTAAGAACAGCTCATGTCCATAACTGCCGAGCCTTCTCTCCAGCTCTTTTGGCTAGAATTTTGTCTCCTGCAGAGCCCTAGTGTGGATGGCCAGTGGTGGAGTTTGGGTAGAGGCAGAGATCAAGCAATATTTTTCCTTCTGCCTTTGCTCCACAAACCAAGCTGCTACCAAAACCCCTCTGGCCAGTGATGGCTAATTCTACCTCAACTCTGGGCCAGGCCTCAACTCTGAGGCATCTAGAATCACTGAGCTGGAAAGTGTCTGTGTGGCCTTGTGCTAAGGTGTGTCTTTTAAGTATTTTTTGGGGGGTGTGGTGGAGTTGAGTTCTGTCCTTAACTGAGGACAGTGGGAACCCAGGAAGCCAGTCTAAAGCAATTCCTTCACAGCCTCCGTTCATCTCAGACATTAAAGACAAGGGAACCTTATCATTAGTCCCTGAACACATCCAACAGCATATTGCTGATTATTTCCAAGCTCCAAAGTCTCAGCTCAAATTCTGCCTGCTGCACCCCTCAACCGTCCGTATCTTAGGACACATCTGCATCAGTTATGTGGCTGTTTTCCCCACTAAGTCATAAATCCACAGTGGGCAGAGGCCAAACCCCTCACAATGCCTGCTTGGTTCATGGGGTTTCTTTGGAATAACGGCAGTGGAACTTACAGCTCCTGACTCCCGCCCTGCCCCCCAAGGCTTACAACTGGCCACATTCCCACACTCTGAACTTCTGGGCAGAAAGGATCCAGGCAAGATGACAGTGTGGCTTCCCTATTTTACCTGGAGGAAGCAGTTATAGGGTATGCCTGGGGTGATGGGGACAGGCTGCTTCCTAGACAGGACAGTGGAACGCTCCAGTTTGAAGGTTACTGTTTGGTTTCCAGCATCCCATGGCCAGACTGTTCACTGGCCAAGTGGCTCTGAGGGCACCCAGAGGACAGCACCTGTGCTGGCAACCCTTGGCCAAGTCAAGGAGCCTGCTGTCTAGGAATGGCGACGTGTGACCCGGAGAGTTGCAGACATGGCTAATTTTGACTAAGGTGCTTTAGGCCCTAGGGACAGGTAGCTATTTATAGTTTATAGCTCTCAATTTCAGGGTCTTCAAACCTGGGTGTCCAGCAAAATTGCCAGAGAAACTTTAAATACACATACTCTCTCAGGACCCCATCTCCTGGTGGGTCTGCTTTTGCCTGGGGTGGGACCAGAATATTCCAGTGCTCCCAAGGTAGGATACCACCTGCCCATAGAAAGACTTGCACACTTTGGTCATTTGCTCAGAGAGAAGTGTTCTTCTGAGGACAGTTTCTCAGGGCCAGGGGGCTTCCTTCTCCAGCAGCAGAGCGGTGGCTACCACTCATGGGAGGTGCTCATGACACCAGTGGACCCCAGCATTAATGACAGGCTACTTCTTGAGAAGTCAATCTGCCTATGCTGGAGTGACAGTTGCCTCTGCGTTTGACAAACCCATTCTACCTCAATGACTTTATTTTTGGAGAAACCTCTTTCCTGCAGGGTGAGCAGAGGCGGCAATCCATGACATATTTGAAAGGGTGAGCACGGTCTAATGTCCTAAAGACCAGCAAGGAAGAGACATAGTCGGATGCATGTGGAGACAGAGAATAACTCCTCACAGTTTAGAGCAGATGGAATTTACATTTTACTTAAAAAAAAGGGGGGGGGGGAGGTGGGTAGGAGGGTGTACACAGGACAGGAGCAAGTGAGGGTAACGCTCTCTCAGACAGAGGTCTGGGCATTTCCCCACAGCAATGGAGTCTGTGTGTCAGGCAGGATCTCTCCTGCTGGGTACAGTATCAACATGGCTGCAGGCAGGGAACTGCTGGCTGGGAGGGGTAAGTTAACCATATACAAGGTCAGTTCACAATACACAGCTTTTCCTTTAAATGATGTAACGCAGTCGCAGGAAGAAGTTAACAATAGGAGCACAAGAATAATCAAATTTTTGTTTGTTATCCATGTACAGCAACTAACCGCTTTACAAAAAAGCAAAATAATACAATATATCATCACATGTATTTACAATGTAGTAAATAGACTTTTCTGTCAAATTTTACACAAACTATTTACAGGTGAATACACCACACTAAAAAACGGTGCGGCTGACACTAAGTGGATTTCCGTATGCGTCCATTGCATAACATTGAATGAGACATGCTTCAATATGCTTGGGGGTAAATGTAGAAAAAAATAAAAGAAAAACACAAACCCCCCACTCCTGGGAATCAGAAGCCAGATCTCCCACAGGAAACTCACAACCCCGAGCCCCCGAGGAGTGGGCTGCTGGTGCATACCCTGCACTGGGACAGTGGCAGTCCGCACTGTCTGGGCTCTATGCTCCCCACAGTGGAGGGCACAGGAGCCCAGAGGGGTGTGGTGGTGGGGTACCAGCCAAGCAGACATAAGCACAGCAGTACTGTTTCTCTTCTTCTAAGTCAAGGAAACACAGATTGAAAATGAATCACAGAACTCACACCAGATTGTGTAAAAGGGGCCTCAACTGGACCTTCAGCTGCTCCTGTAATTAGTCTCCTTTGGGGGAGGGGTAGCTGGTGACACTTAAGTTCCGTACGTTCAGTTGCTTGCAAAGTTAGCCTTTCTTCAAAAGTTGGAAGTTCTGTGTATTAGATAAAACTGGAACTCTTCACGAGTTTCCTGGGATGTACTGGTCAGAAGTGTTTTCACATTCAAAAGTGGCTCCATTCGACCTTTCCAAGGGGAGCCCAAATGGGGAGTTTAAGAACTATGGGAAACCCGCTATGGGAAGAACGCTACATTTACAAGTTGTCCTGTTTTATGGGGGAAGCAACGGGCAGTAATGTCCACCATTAGATGCACAAGGTCTCCAAAAAGGGAGGGAAAAAAAAGCCAGGCAGGCAGAGCTACAGAAGTCTCCCTCACACTGTGCTGCCCCCGCTGCCCCAGCACTGCTGTGGGGAAGCCAGACCCTGGCAGCTTTGCCACAGGGCCTCCTGCCACGTCTACATCAGCTGCAATCTCAGCCTCACAGCCTTGGCTGTCTGCTCTGACACCTTACTCTAATGTAGCCTTTACAATGGTTAAAAATAAGAGCTCAGTTTGCTGCATCAGTCTTCAATATCCTCCAATGATTCTATGTTAAAATCACTAATACTAAAGGTTTTTCCTTTATTTTGGCAAACTTTTCCCAGGACTGTAAACAAATTAAAAAAATTAAATTGTTATTTCTGAATATCAAAAGCAATTTTATTTACATTACCATATTACATTGTTACTGTATGGATAAGTGTGAAATGTGTTATATTATTAAAGTCAGAATACTTAAATGTACCATTATCTAGTGACTTAGTTGTGGAGTTTAACTCACTGAAACCCACAGGGCCCGTCCGCACCCCACTGGGTTTCTTTTGGTCCCTCCAAAGCCATTATGTCTTAATATATGAAGGGAACCTGGGAGAAGAGGGGTAATACCTTTTAAAAATAAATATAGTTCAATCTTAAATGAGAGCATCCATGCACTACGTGCTCACCAAAGTCAAACTGTCTTGCATACTGCAGGTACCATGAAGCAGCCGGGTGTGCATCCCATGGAAGGGCCTGAGTCACACTGGTCCAGCCATTCTGCACAGCAGCAATCCTAGAGGTCCTGTATCCACAACACACGGGCTGACCAGACTTCACAGTGACTAAATGTAATCCTATCAGATAGAATCCAAATCTTTTGCTAGAGATTCCTGATTTTATTTGGAGGAGAGGAGTAAGATTAAAAGATTTAAAAAATACATTTTATCAAAGAAATTTATGATAATATACAGCATATTCTGTTTCTTGGAAAATTATTTAACAAAATAAAAATATCACCTACCCTAAGTCACGTACCATTCCATTTTGCTATGGAGCTAATAATGAAAAGAGCTATGAAAATTACTTTGTGGAAACAAGTCTCAACACTCTGTCTGCTAATTACCCTGCTTAGAATCACTTAGGAAAGAGGAGAAAGGAAGTGCAGAAACAAGTGTAGTTTCTATACTTAGTATAGTCTTGGCTTACAAAAAAAAAAAAAAAAAAAAAAAAAAAGAAAGAAAGAAAAGAACAGAACAGAACACCTTCATACATAAAAGATAATCAACAGGAAAAAAATTACCTAGTTTGGATGACCGAGTATGTATAAGGCCTCAGAACCGATAGCTTTAATTCAGCAATGCTAAGATGTGTGTGGTCATGCGTATTTTCCTGTACTTATTGCTAATACTCAAATGTTAGTATTTCTTATGAATCCATTACAAAATACTAGTTTGTCCCCCTCCCCCAGCCCCTGGCCTGTGGCTTCGCTGAGGCTTGGCCTCTGTGGTTCCTTCAACTTCATAAGGTAAAAAAGCCCACAGCTAGAAGATTAAATACACTGGGGTTAAAATATTATTTCTCCCCCGAACTTGTAAGTGTGTAAATAAGACGACCACTTCACTCTGTAAGACCGGAACACAGAAGGTCGTCTTCTGTGTATGGCCCATGGCTGGCAGCAGTGGCGGCACTGGACGGTTCATCCACGCCCACAGTCCACGCTCTCAGTCAGGCTTCCTGACCTCCTGCTTTCTCTGCAGTCCTCAGAACAAGTGCTCAACCAGACACATGCCAAAGTAGAAGGAAAACATCAAAGAGAAGCAGCATTAAACTTAGGCAATGCTCCAAGAGGTGACCGTCTGGCAACACAGCAGACCAGATGCGTTCATAAGACACGAAGTGCAGCAGTGCAAGGTGGGGGAGAGTCATGAGTGAGAAGCCATGTTAGGTTGGTTTGAAGAGTGAAAGAAAGAAAGCTTCACACGATCTTCTTAATGCTATTACGTTTGAAACTGCCAGCACTCCTTTGCTTCTGCACTTGGCTTGCGGATCCATGGCGAGTCCGTCCACTGTTACAGTGGCCAGTGGTGGGGGAGAGTTCAACGTTCTCCTTGTCGATTCCTGGAGAGAAAGAAGAGCTGGTTACTCCTCCTCTAGGACCCAATCTCATTGCTTGTGGGTGAGATCCGACCTGATGAACAGTTCCAGCACATTCCATATTTATACAGGCCTTGTCACATACAGAGCCTCACACTTTGCTAAGCTGAATTTGCTATCATTGTAGTTAAACAGCCTAAGAGAAAAGAGAAGTTGCAAGAACAGCTGGAGGGAGGTAGAATGAAAGGCTGGCCACCCGGGAAGCCTCGGAGAGCACCTTCTCCCAGTCATACCAGAAGTGTCCAGCAGAGGGCAGCTTCTAGCCACACATCCATCTTTCAGAAAGAGGCATCCGCTTCTCACTGAATCAGGCTCAATGCCTGTTCTGGAAGAATGAGCACTTCCTGAAAAGATGAGCTACCACAGGGCTCTGCCCAGGACCTTGGTTTCTTTTCAATCCTGTCAAGGTACTACACTCTTCTCAACCTTAGTCAAGGAGATGACACTCCTCTCAGGGTCCTATAATATATTTTACAAATAATGTAAAAGCTATTTTCAGAAAGGTAATCAGAACAAAAGGGCAAATTTAAAAAAGATCTCAGCACATTGTTAAACGTTACAAATAAAGATAGGAAAGTTGTGTCTGATGGAGGTGAGGAAGGCAGTTTGGGCAGTTAGCATGATCTTTCATGGTCCCTGATATGGATTTTGGTCATTAGTTGACTGAAACAGGGTCTCTCTGTGTAGCCCTGGAAATCTTGAAGCTTGGTGTGTAGACCAGGCTGTCCTGGCACTCAAAGAGATGTGCCTGCCTCTGCCTTCAGAGTGCCAAAGTTAAAGACGTGTGCCACCATGCCTGGCCCTGGATCTTCATTTTGAGTGGGTTTGCCTCTAAAAGTTCATTCCACTGTAGTCTTTTAAGGTTTGTGTACTTTTCTGCTCTCTACCCTTCAAAAGAATTTGCTCCCCAAATAGATACTGTACTCGTTTCTAGCATATTCACTGACTGGAAACATCCGGTAGCTGGAATAAACTGTTCACAGACACAGGAGGAGGAGGAGAGCAGGGAAAGACAATCCATGTGAAGAAAAGGATAACAAATGGGGGTGGGCAGGCAGGAAAACATCTGTCCACATGTTATACCCCGTGGCATTGCCCTGGTCTAACTCTATGTAGTGTCTGAATCTAAAAAGAATCATTACACTTAGGAATGGAAACATTTTCACTTGGGGGCAAAAAAGTATTCTTTCAAGCCACAAGGTATTTATTGTGTTACAGAACGTGGAGCAGATCCATGTGGTAATGAGTAGGCTGAGGACAGGGACTGCATCTGGGACGACACGTCCTTGATTCAGAGGCAGTCAGTCCTCCATTCGATCCAGCTCCACTCCCATCTTCTCCCATGTTTCCTACCGTAACTGCCTTCTCTGCCCTCCTGGAGTCACTAGCTTTTGCCTCTAACCGCAACCTGTACACACACCTTATCTCCTCAGCTGCAGTGAACACACGGGACCAGCTGTCATTCGTGCTTTTTTTCCCTTATAAAATCTAGCTAATCACTTTTAATAACGGCTGGTTTGCCAAATTCGTCCACTTTAAATTATGACAGCTAGAAGTCCTCTAGTTCACAGCCCTGAAGTGTGCAGCTCTTGCTTTATAGTACAGAATGACCCTGCATGCATTAGAGAGGGAAATGCTTCTCGGCCAGCTCCCCTCTGAAGTGACACAGGTTGTCAGTGCCTCTGACATCAGTGTATCTCGTCTTTGATGAACACTGACCTGTGCTTCAGTCACGGGAACGATCTGGATGCTGGAGATGGGACACAGCAGCTGCCTGCCCTCCATTAAGCTACTCGCTGACCCTCAGTTCCCTCAACCGGTGTTGTTCCCCTAAGAGGAATCTTCACTGTATCTTACTTCCTAATGAGGAAGTTGGGAAGCAAATAAGCAGTGTCACAGAATTCTTAAGTCTAATTAGAACAAAAAAAGTTTTCTATAAAGAACGAGAAAATTGCATAAATATTTTGTAGAACACTGTATATGTATAAAAAATTGTCAAAGAATAAATAAAAGGTAGATATTATAACCAAGTTTTGGGAGAATTACTTTTTATTCAAAGATGTATTTATTTTATGTATATGAGTACACTGTAGCTGTCCTCAGACACACCAGAAGAGGGCATCAGATCCCATTACAGATGGTTGTGAGCCACCATGTGGTGGCTGGGAATTGAACTCAGGACCTCTGGAAGAGCAGTCAGTGCTCTTAACCACTGAGCCATCTCTCTAGCCCAGGCAGAGTTATTTTTTTAAAAAGCAATAAAAATGAATTGTATTTACAGCAACAGACAGTCTGAGGGCCCAGGTAATGGAGCAAACCTGACACTCAGATAACCTTCTTCTGATAACTTGCCAGCATTCCGTCACACCTCATCTGCCTCCACATGCTGCTGACGGGTGCAGACTGCTCACAGAGCAGAGTCCTGCCCTGACTCAGGCCTTACTTCACATTTGAGAGAAAGGCCTGACCTCGCACACCTCTGCTGAAAGCTTTGTATTCTGCATTCTTATATCCCTAGGCACCAGGTCCTCCTTTCCTTCTTCCTTCCAGTGGTACAAAAGCAAAAATCCATGAGATTGAAGAAACCAGAAGGCATCACCAAAAGGACATAAAAGTGAAGGTTCCATGTCTCAGTCTGCTAGTGCAAACCCTGACAGCAGCTGTACTCAGACAGGCAGCCAGTTACAAGCATGCAGGGCAGCATTCTCAGTGGTCAGCAAGCTGGGCTGGCTCCAGATGAGCACTAGCAGGTATTGGCTAACACTGTGACTGCCTGAGCTGCTGGGAGAAGAACTGCTGGATTATACTCAGATGCTAGCCTGCCTCCCTACTATGGCCTGAGTTCCTTGAAGGCAGGTATCAGAACATGCTTATCCTGTTTTCTGCCTGGAAAATAACACACAAATACTACCACATGTAAGGATACACATGAGAAGTCTGTCTGAAGTCACAGTAAAGCAAGGTGAATGATAACTCAGCTGTCATCACTTACTTATGCAGAAGCCCGATTGCTCAGTTCCCTACAAACAGCGGAGCAAAGCTGCTGAAACTCTTCTCCACACAGCCGAGCTGGCAACTATGCTGGAGGAGAGCTTACGTTGCTTTGGGGCAGAGAATGAATACAAGGTACTATGTACACTCATAGCATTCCACCACTAGGCTGTGGGCTCTCAGACTGGGCGGAGAACTCTTGCTGCCTCTGCAGTAAGAATGAACGACCTGGATGCTGGAGATGGGACACAGCAGCTGCCTGCCCTCCACTAAGCTACTCGCTGACCTGCTGACCTCCCTTCTGCTCAGTCTGAGGGTTAAGGGAACACTGCCTATTTTACAGGGCTGCTAGAAAAATTGGGTAACAATATGTGAAGGTCTTTTCTGAACTGCACAAATAAAATAATTTTTCAAAAATAACTAAGATGTTTCTAATACCTGGAAGAAAAGAGACAAAGTAAAAACCAAATGGAGTTTTAGGGCAAATGATTAGGACTTCAATTTAATGCTGAATTTGTAAAACTACTAAAGCAAATGTAAAGAACATAAAACATCTTAAACAGAAGCCATGTGTGAAAGCTATAGCTGACGTTTATGCTGTAGGAAATGCATCTGCTGGATCACACAGACTTAGTACTGCGGGGATTTCAAGAACGGATGAGCTTTTCCTACAGCACCATTGCTTCTTCATCGCTCCGTGCAGCAGTACAAAGACTACATGAAGTGAACAGGTTCTTTCTGAATCAGGCAGCAACGAGCCACATGTCTGCTTGGTGTTCACCATCAGTTAAGGACATTCGTCCTCACAGCATGGGTGACAGAAGGCAGTCGGTTTTATGATAGGGCTGGGCTTTAGGATGGGTTTGGTTTTAGGATGGGGACAACTGTATTTTGGGGGATGGGAGAAACAAATATTTTCTAAATTAAAAAAAAAAAACCCTCTTCCTCAAAGTCCTCGGCCTGCTTTCTGCTGATGTCTCTTGAGTTTTTGGCTAACCAAGGACAGGGCAGGTAGAAGTGGCATCTGAACTGAACTATATATACCAATTACATAGTTTTGAAGCCCAGAAACCTCTCACCAAGCAACAGCTCTGTTTCCAAGTGCCCGAGCCACACTCGACTTCAAGGGACTGGGGGTGGGGCTGGGGGGCTCATGCTGTGGGTCCAGCTGGAGTGTAGAAGAAGCAGTGTTTTGTACACGGTGGTGAGGAGGGAGAGGCTGTATGCACTTTGTTGGCTTAGAGCATGCAGAGGAGCTTCAGGGGGATGAGGAAAGGCCAAAGGGAATGATATCCAGGAGTCAACAGCAGGGGAGAGCCATTAGACACTTATTACCTTCCCTGGTTCTCAGAAGGAACCTGACTTTATTTATGGGATTCTAACAAGTAATTTCTTAAGAACAATCTAAATAAGCAGAAGTTACTCTTCTAAGCACACCGTGAGAAGTATTTATTACAAAGCATCAAAGTAAATCACTAGAGTACACTGCATCCTCCAGACCCTGAGAGCCCTGGGCTTTGTATATGCGCAGGATAAATATCTGGAGCTTTTTTCCCTTTTCTTTAAAGACAGTCTCATAGCCCAGGTTGGCCTGGAACTCACAATGTAGCTGAAAATGACTCTCTCTCTCTCTCTCTCTCTCTCTCTCTCTCTCTCTCTCTCTCTGTGTGTGTGTGTGTGTGTGTGTGTGTGTGTGTGTGTGTGTGTGTGTGTGATGCATGAATTTAAGTGTGGCTATCAAAAGACAACTCTTGAGGTCTTGAGGTCAGTTCACACTTGGGAACAGAACTGCATATAAACAGCCTTTTCCCTGACTCCAATTATGTTTATTTTCTACAAGCAATATAGTATTAATTTTATGTTTAAGAAAAAGAAGAACTGTTTTAGAATGTGTTAAATACCAGGAGTCAGAAAGAAATAACTTCCACTTAAGCCTCAATACTAACACCCACAGGCATAAACTATCAAGTCCCTGTAGTGAGGACATCTCTCATCTTTAAATGTGTGAAGGTAGGGCCTGAAGACATGGCTCAGAGGTTAAGGGCACTGGCTGCTCTCTCAGAGGAACTGGGTTCAATTTCTAGCACTAATATGGCAGTTTCCAACTGTCTGTAACTTCAACTACAGATGATCTGATGCCCTCTGCTGGCCTCCTCAGGTAATGCATGCACAAGATGCATATTCACAGGTAAATTATTCATATGCATTTAAAAAAATGTAAAAATGCTTACTCCCTCCTGAGTCATGGTTTCTCTGTGCAGCCCTGGATGCCATAGAATTCGCTCTGGGGACCAGGCTGTCCTGGAACTCAGGCCCACCTTCCTCTGGCTCTCAAGTACTGGGATTAAAGGCATGCATAGCCACTGCCTGGCTAAGAAAATTCTTTGTCAAATTTGTCAAAGTGCCTAATACACACTCACAAAATAAGCATTCAGGTGGGTTTGGTGTCACACGCCTTGTGATCCTAAACCTTTAGAGGGTGAAGCAAAAGAACTGCCATAAGACTGAGGGCAGCAGAGAGCTATCCTGGGAGGGAGGGTGCTTCAAATGCTTTCCAAACAATGTAAAAAGCATTGACACTGTACTAGAGTATAAATCAGACTTTAATACTCTGGAAATGGCTTTATTCAACTACTTTTCAGGAAGTAATAAGTATATATAGTTCTACTTAGTTTTCATTTGTTTGTTTGAATTAAAATAGAGTCTCACTCTGTAGCCCATGCTGGACACAAACTCAAAGTGATTCTCCTGCCTCGGTGGGATCGCAGCTGTGAGTCACCATACATACCTTTCTTCCTGTCCTGAGGATTAAACCGAGGACCTCACACCCCTGAGCTCCATTCCCGACCTCCATCTGGAGGTTACTTTCTAATGTACCCACTCTGGTATCTACAGAGGAGGAGGCGGGGTCCCTGGCATAAAACAGCTATCATATCCATCATATGACATGGCTAGGCACACGCCGTCAGCCTGAGGACTCAGGAGGCACAAGCAGGTGCATCTTTGTGACTTTGAGCCTGGTCTACATAATGAGTCCCAGGCCAGCCAGGGTTGCATACTAAGGTCCTGCTTAGCATCCTTCCTACAACATGACTTTCATAAAAGCTCCTCTGGCCATGAGTTGGGAGAGTTACTCATGATCTGGGCTAAAGCAAGGGAGTCTGAATGATTGCAGCACAAGTCATGGATCAGGAGCACAGACAGAGCCTATGGCAGCGCCTCAAAGCCCAGTGTGCACAGAATCACCCACGCTCCCCAGGAGGCTGACTGGGCTCCATGCTTGGGGTTTCACCCAGCAGGCACGGGAGACTCGAAAGCTACATCTGTAATATCAGATGCTGCTGCTGCTGGTGTGGGGTCACACTTGTCCTACAGAACAAGTGATGGGGCAAACACACTGCCTATGTGGGAGAGCTGAGCAGACGGCTGATATGTAAATTAGGAATAAAGCTTAAGAACTGAGTATAATTGTTTACAATTTATAACTGTACATTTATAATGTGGATTGGGTATTATACCTGCTTGTTTCTTTAGAATCTTCCATGACTAGCACATAAATGGAAATGTTCATGGCACACTGAGACAAGTATTTATGGAGATTCTAATTATAGATCTTGAGCAGCCCAGAACAGTTATGGTTTGATTTGTATAAAGAAAATGCATGCTAACACCTAGCATTTACAAGAACTATATACACCACTTCTAAGAATGTCCTTATAGACTATCATGCATCAAGCATGACCTTTTCAGGTAACGGAACTTAGGTAACTTAGGAAACCCTTTTTAAACTTTTAAACTAACTTAGAATAAAATCTTTTCAACAGGGCACATGACCCAAACATCAGCTTTTTGCCACTGTGCACTGTCTTCTCCATTTACACAGCAGTGTTACTGCTCGGCAGTGAGCATCACCTGTGGGCTCAAGCAGGGCTTAGGAAGCCATTACCTAAGGCAGACAGCGACTGAGCTTGGAGTTGCTCAGGAGCCACTCCTGCTATCTTTTTCCTCTCAGTACCTTGGGAAGGGGGAGGGGAGGTTCGTGCCTATGACTGCTCAGTGTATAGAGCTCTACATTTCATTGTCATGATTACACACATCTTTAATCCTGGCACTGGGAGGCAAAGTAGGTGGATCTCTGTGAATTTGGGCCAGTCTGGTCTACATAGAGAGTTTTAGGTCAGCTAGGGCTATGCAGTGAGGTCCCGACTCAGAATATAAGTAAATAAGTAAATAAATAATAAGTTAAAAAAACCCAAATTCCATTGGTATACTTTTCGGTTTGATCCAACAGTGACTCTACAGTAAGGACTATAATGATGGATTTTAAGATTTCTTTTGTGCACGTGCGCGCACACACATGCACACGTGCCCATGTGCCTCCATATCACTGGTTGGAACTCACCAAGTGGGCTAGCTAGGGGGCTATTCGGCCACAGGTATTCTGCTCAACCTCCTGGGTACTGGGATTATGAGCATATGCCGCCACAAATACCTTTCCAAACTGTGGGTCCTGGGGACTAAACTCAGGTCCTTGGGCTTTCAAAGGAAACGCTCTACCAACCTAGTTACCTCTGCAGCCCCAAGATGCTATTTTCCTAGAAGGACTTTTTGTCTGGTTGTTTACCTAACTCCAGATCTTCAGGCTGGCCAGTGGCTGATGGATAGCTGACCTGTTGTTACCAGCAATAAAGTGAGTTTTATGGTATACTGCACCAGAGACATATAAGGCCTTAGGGTATAGCTGATAAAAGAACTATAGCTCTGTTCACTTATAGGTAACATAGCTTAGTGCTTCTGGTTCAAATCTATGTGGATATTAAATATCACTATGCGTCTCCCTCTCTTGTTATACAACTTGTTGGAAAGCACACAGCTCTGAAGAGTAACAACATTCAGTTACATAGAAAAGAAATGTAAAGTGACCCTCACGAGGAAAAGGACCAAAGTCTGCTATAGTCTGACCACAAGGGAGTTCCTGATGTTGGTATCGTAGTATCATTGCTCAAAGTCACATAAAGATCACATTTACTGACCTGGGGAATGCTGGGAAGTTGCAAGTGAGGTCATAGAATTAGAGAGGTTAAGGTTGGCAGTGATACTAAGCTGGCTCTGCAGTGCAGGAGGGTAAGGAGATGTGGGTGTCAGGAGGGACTCCTCACTGGTTTCTTCATCAATTCCAGGCAAGTACGTGTCAATCAAGGCATCAAGAAATTTAACAATGAGCTCAGCATAGTCTGGGATTTGTGTTTGCTGTAATGGAAAATAGGACATTATTTTAGCTCCATTTAAAAAAAAATTCCCTCTGAAGCCAAAGAAAGGTTAACTTGATATCTGGGACTTGGTGGATTGTTTTCTTTTCTCCTTTGTATTCTAGACCATTAAGGGGGGGGGGGTCTGGAATAGTATTTAGAGAGAACTATGGAATGTACAGCTTGGATTTTACTTGGCTTCCCCTAAAACCTTCCAGATAAACCTGCAATTTCTGAAAGCCATGCAGAGACAGAGGAATTGACTACTTAGACAAAGCAGTCATCAGCAATGATGTCTAGCCAACGTCCCAAAGCAGAGAAGACGGGCAGAGCATCATCATCCCACCATCCACTGTTGAGATCCTCATGACATACTTCTGTGACTTCAGGCCCATTTTTTTAATGACAACATGTGCATATCAACAGATACCACAAAATAAACTAAATCCAACTCTTCGAATCGGAACAATGTATAAAAAACTCATCCTGACTTAAAACCCCTGCATCTAGGACATGGGGGAGGGGGTGATAGGGGAGGGACAGAAGCCCTGCCTTCAAGGAACTTCAATTATTTTAAGAGACCAACTAAAAAATAAAATACAATTTCATATAGCACACCAACAAATGCCAGTCAAAATGAACAGCCAGGAACAAACCCAATATAACAGTCAGATGTAAAAATGTGTCCCTGAGGTAGATTTTAACACGTATCATGCTCTTTGCTAGTTACAAGATGGGTGTGTGAGTTTTGCCACATGTACAGAGATCTATAGGCAGACACATTTTATAGAGGTTTCCACATCCTTTGGAGATTTCAAGCCTAAGTTAAAATAAAATTAATACATCAACATATTAAAGATATTGCCTCCTTGGGAAAAAAATCTTTCTAAAACAGTGTTTATTTTGAGATGTTACTTTGTTTAAGGATAATGCATATTCTCCAAAAGACTCATGAATATAGCTAAAGACTCTGGCTTATCGAAAATTAGAGAAAAATATTTTTTTACCTTTGAAAAGGGTCCTGCAAACCGCCATAAGCCATTAAAACCGAAACCTGCAAAAAAAAAAAAAAAAAATCAAATGATACTCTTACAACAAGCAAGGCAGCTTTAAATAGTAACAAAATTAAGCTGTATAGCTGACAAACAAAATCTATGCACATATTTAAGACATTTTAAAATCAGTATCAAAGATGACTAAAATGTCCTTAAAATAGACAGCATTTTTACAAAGTGGTCAAGTAGTTATCATATTGAATATATAACTAGGAGAGTCAGAAGACAGCATGAAGGGAGAGAAGCCTATCCCTCAGAGAAAGCTACAGTTAGACATTCTCCAACAGGGCCACAGTTGCAGGCTTGGCGAGTGCCACCTCCTGGTATACTTAGTTACTTTGCAGGTATGATGTTTGGTACTGTGGAGGGGATTCCTCATGGTACACCACACTCTGCACGATTCCATGGATCGGATTTAACAAATTTGGATCTTGGCACAAAGACAAGAGGGTATTGATCTTAGAGTCCAACAAATTGTGCCTAAAAAAAAAAAAAAGTAAACAGAGGAACATTAAATAAAAAGATTTACTCGTACGAACAACATGGCAAAACTGGAGACGAGTACTTCTATGTGATTTCAATGGTTTCTCCTTATATTACTGGTACTGGCCTCCTGGAATTTTCTCCTTACTACAGTAAGCCTCCTTCATCTGCACGCTCTCTTTCCATTCATTCTCACAGTAACAGCCAGAGTGTGTAGCAACTCACTACCAACTAAGGCTTTCCCAACAGCTTTGCACTGTACAAAGGGATAGAACTCAATAGTTAGCACTGACATAGCAAAGGCTTTAGCCAGACCTATGCCCAGATCTATCCTCCCTTGGAGATCTTTACCCTTCTACATTCCACACAAAGGCCCTGTTAAGGTTTCTTTAATTTGCCAACACCTTTCTGTCACAGCTGTCAGCTGACATATCCAGGAAGGACTCTCAACTGAAGAGCTGTACTCCTCGACAGAGCTCCACAGTCTCAACCCTTAAAGCTATTAGTCATCTCTCTCTATGGTAAAAATGATGGCTACACTTCCCACTCTACAGGTAGCAAACATCACTGAGAAATACCTTTGCCACCCCTTTATAGAGCACCTGACAAAAAGACAGATACAGAGGCAATCAAAAAACAACAAGAGATACTTACACAACAGGAAACACTTTGGGAAACACAACACTGGCCTCTGCTAGATATTCATAAAGAATTCGCTGATCAAATTCATCTGTGGTATATTTTACCAGTGTAGCCTGCCAAGATCAAAAAAAGGTAAACAATTTATGTTGAAGCTTTCTATTTTAATGAAGTGAAAACATCTTCCTTTCATGTTTGTAATATTTAAGGGCCTGCTAACAGAAGATTGGAATAAAAATGTGAGGGGGAAAAAAAACCCTCAAAAAGTAAAATCCTGCCAGGAGTAGTGGTACGCATCTTTAATCTCAGCACGTGGGAGGCAGAGGCAGGTGGATCTCTGGGGGTTCAAGGCCAGCCCAGTCTACAGAGTGAGTTACAGGATAGCCAGGGCTACATAGTAAAACCCTGCCTCAAAAATGAATGAATGAATGAATGAATGAATGAATGAGGTGTGTGTGTTCCCCTTACCAGAACAGTAAGAAGCAGTGCTTGGATCTTTGGGTCAGTAAGTACTTCTTCGTCCAATAGAACATTAGATTCAGACACTGAGACTTTCCGTAAATGTGGGTGCTGCTGCGAGGAGGAAATCCTTTGGGTTTCTGTAGTAGGATATGGATTAATGTAAATAGTAGTTATTATTAGTAGAGTAAGTATATTTTACTCAACATAGTTTAAGATTACATCTTAAATTCAACAGTTCTCTAAACAAACATCTTAATTATCAATCTTACTAGGATAGTTATTATGTACTCAGTAATGTAACAATTTGCTAGTGACCTGCAGTGCTGTACACCACACACACACACACACACACACACACACACACACACACACACGCACGCAGAGTAATTTTTTTTTTTTAAGTATGGTCCCTCTATGTAGCTCTGGCTGGCCTGGAACTGTCTATGTAGACTAGGGTATCCTTGAACTCATGGAGATCCTCCTGCCTCTTAAAGTGTAGCTCAGGCAGACCTCAAGCATGTGATCCCCCTACCTCTGCCTGTTCAGCACATTCCATTGGCATTTACAAAACTGGTCGATTTCTTCTCCTGCCAACTTAAGGACTAGAGAGAGTGAAACAAGAGTGCATGTTTCTGTATTGTACCCTGAAGGCTTAAGGTCTGGATGGAAGGAAATGGCCTTCATTGTGCTCCTCATGGCCTGCGACGATCTTCACTACTTATCAGCTTTGTTTCTTACCCATTTCATAGTCGGTCTCTGCCACTCTTCTCATTTTTGGGGGTGTTGTAATCCCTGATTCCATTTCTTGTCTTTTAGGAGCCTTTGTGTCTGATATCAAGTGATCAAAACTTTTCCTTGTTCCTATAAACAAAAGTTACAGAATATGAACAACTACAGTGTCTACGAATAGCAGTATTCTAATCATGTAAGCTTTTACTTTTGAGCGCAAGCTGAGACATCCCTGGAACCTCACTTCTTAGCATTATTCTCCATTTCCCCTTTAAGGCCCCACAGCTGTCCAGAAATGGAGGATCTTAAACTGGCTTAAAAAGCAACTTTATTTTATTTATTTATTTAAACTTTTATTTATATAAGTACTCTGTAACTGCCTTCAGACACTCCAGAAGAGGGCACCAGATCTCATTACAGATGGTTGCGAGCCACCATGTAGTTGTTGGGATTTGAACTCAGGACCTCTGAAGAGCAGCCAGTGCTCTTAACCACTGAGCCATCTCTCCAGCCCCCCAAAAAGGAACTTTAGATTACATTCACTATCCTGAGAATAAACTAGACTCCACTAAAAAGAACAAGTATCCATAAGAAACATAAGGATTAGATTTTGATCAGTGCAAAGTATAGGAAAACAAACAGCCACTTTAAGTAAAGAAATTGAGTTGGTTATCAAGAAACAGTCACTAGCAGATGAGCAATCTCCAAATACAGGTAAAAATTAAAGTGTGAGCCTGAAGGGCCCAAGTTAGTTGACTCTGTTGGTCTTCCTGTGGGATTCCTATGCTCTGACTTAATGCTCAGAAGTACACTCATGGGAAAAGGGAAAAGTCTGAAATGCATCTCTTAAATGAACTCATTCTTATTTTTTAAAGATGTATTTATGAGTACACTGTAGCTGTCTTCAGACACACCAGAAGAGGGCACCAGATCTCACTACAGATGGTTGTGAGTCACCATGTAGTTGCTGGGAATTGAACTCAGGACCTCTGGAAGAGCAGTCAGTGCTCTTACCCACAGAGCCATCTCTCCAGCCCCAAATGAATTCATTCTTTTTTTTTTAAAGATTTATTTATTTATTATATATAAGTACACTGTAGCTGTCTTCAGACACACCAGAAGAGGGCATCGGATCCCATTACAGATGGTTGTGAGCCACCATGTGGTTGCTGGGAATTGAACTCAGGACTTCTGGAAGAGTAGTTGGTGCTCTTAACCGCTGAGCCATCTCTCCAGCCCCAAATGAATTCATTCTTAAAGCCAGAATTGAAGCCAAAATTACAAGACCTGACAAGTGATATTTGACAGAACAGTGTTCTGTTGCTCTCATGCACTAAGACTAATGAATAATCACACATCACGAGTATCAAGGCCAAAGGAATCTACACCCAGGCCGGTCTCTTCCTTTCATGCAAATGGAAGAAGTCACGAATGGTTAAGTGGTTAGCCTGTAGTCATATTCCTGAAACCCACTAGTGCTTTCTATGGTGCTTGGAGTTAGGCTGCCATGCTACGGATCTCATCCTACCTTCCCTTCTCTCATACTTGGTGATCTCCTCTTCCTACAGCTCAGTGTCTAACTCTTCAAATATTTACCAGTTTGTTTGTTTGGTTGGTTTTTGAGATAGAGTCTCTCTACTATGTATCTCTGGGTGTTTTTGAACTCACAGAGATCCACCCGCCTCTGGGCATGACTGATATATTGACAGGTTCGTTAAGAACACTCAGATCTCTCCTTTCAGCTTTGATATGTATGGTGTGCACTGTTGTTCCCCACAGTTGCCCTAAGTGCAACAGCACAGTTGCCTCCTGCTCCTTAGTGCCCACCAGACTCTGTGGCCATCTGTGGTGGTTGGAATATGCTTCGCCCAGGGAGTGCCACTTTTAGTGGGTGTGACTTTGTTGGAGTAGGTGTGGCCTTGTTGGAGGAAATATGTCACTGTGGGGGTGGGCTTTGAGACCTTTCTCCTAGCTGCCTGGAGATGAGTCTTCTGTTTGCCTTTGGAACAAGATGTAGACCCTCCTCCCACACCATGCCATGCCTGCCTGAATGCTGCCATGTTTCCTGCCTTAATGATTATGGACTGAACCTCTGAACCTAAGCCAGCTCCAACTAAATGTTGTCCTTATAAGAGCTGCCTTGGTCGTGGTGTCTGCCCACCGCAATGGAGAACCTAGCTAAGACACCACCACTCTGTAACACTCATGGGAGTCACATTTTCTCTTTCACATTAGAGTGGCATCAAGTAATGTTTGGTTTTGCGCCTGGCTTATTTAACATAATAATCTCTAATTCTATCCATGCTGTCACCAGTTACAGGATTTCATTTTTATGGCTACTATTTGTAGATCTGTAAAACTAAGCTTTCTTTATCTATTCACTAACAGATGGACACCGAGGTTGCTTCCTTTTCTTGGTTGCTGTGACAAGTCTTGCAGTCTACACAGCATGCAGCTGGCTCTTCAATACACTGGCTTGTTTTCCTCTAGACATACAGTTAGTCGTAGAAAACAATAGTTCCAGCCAGGGAGGTGCTATTTAATTTAATTAAATTTTTATCTTATTTTATTTACCAATGGGGTCCACTATTTAGTCTGGGCTGGACTGAAACATGTTATGTGGCCCAGACTGGCCTGAAACATGCTATGTGGCCTAGGCTGGCCTCTAACTTGCCTTTACCTCATGAGGATCACGGACAGCACAATCGTACCTGGTTGACAGTTTCTGACATCTTTTACAGTCTTGTCTTTTTCCACCCCATCCATCAGTCTTTTCTGGTCACTCTCCTTTGGAAATAGACCTCACATAGTGTGCACTGGCTCTGGGTTTTCCCCTCAGATTGCCGAATCAATCTTGTAAATGGTCCCTTTGAAAAAGACCTTTCTCTATACTGCTGCCAGGAAAATGCACCCAAAAATAAAAACTAAAAACTGCATCTTGCTCCTTCCTTAATGAAGATCTCTGCTGGATGTATGATATGGTAAATCTTTTATCATGTCAGTCTTTGTGGTTGTTTTGAGACAGGATCTCTATACATACCCCTGGCTATCCTGGCACTCACTGTATAGACTAGGCTGCCTCTGCCTCTACTGCCACCAGAGAGGGGCTGGGATTAAAGCTGAGGCACCACATGCAGCCAGCAGTCTTTCAGTCATGCTTGTTTCCACACAATTGCTATGATGCTCTGACCTATGCCAATCGCTCCCACACTCTCATCCCTCACTATGCTTCCTCTCTTGCATGCATGCCTTCCTTAGCCTCTGTCTACTGGTTGCATGTACTAAACCTTTAAGATCTGGCTAAAATGGTAGCTCATCATTTCCTACAAGCCTCAGTAACGTTAACCATTACTGCTTTAATGCCACCTGACACACACTGTTGTCATTAGCTGATTTTAAGTCATAACCACCAAAGGATAATCTCTTCTCTGAAGGGCAGAGACCCTACTTTTTCTATTTAGAACACAGTTTGAAGGAATTCAATACTGTATTTTCTCTGAGATTAGTTTTTTACTTACAAATTTCTTTGGTATGAAAATCCATAATTACAAAACACAAGGTAACCAGGAAGCTCCTAGGAGTTACTGATGACACAGGATTAACCGAAGGGAACTCGAATAGAAGAGAGGTGGCAGACTGAACTGAACAATCTGTAACAATGACTGGCATTTGTTATCTCTCCTTTCGACATTTACTGGAAGGTTGTTTGTGTTACACTTTGTTGTCTGCTCACCAATTTCCTCATGAACAAACATTTTCATAATACTATCTCAAGATACTAAGTATGTTTGCATAAGTAACTGAAGTTCACACTCATTATCTATTACTGGTTAGACATACCAATATATCTGAAATGATATCACAATGGAAGTGGCAGCCAACGAAGGGCAAGCAAACACTGCCTTACACTTGCTCTGTGAGTCAGCCAGCGTTCCCTTTCAGGAACTCACTTATAGGTTACTGGACACGAGAGGCTTAGCACTGTGCAAGAATTTCTCATAGGAATGTTGACAAAACTGAGCAAAGGTTAACTGTCAAGAACCATTATCTTGGGTCAACAAGATGGCTCAGTGGGTAAAAGCCTTTGTGGCCCGAAAACCTGAGTTCAAAGCCCAGAACTCACACAAAGGTGTAAAGAGAGAACTGACAGCCCAAGGCTGGCCTCCAATCTCCACCTGTCTGTGTGCATACATACAGATAAGACTTTCTAAAAGGAATATCATCTTATAGTGATTAAAATAATACCTTGTGCTTTTGTTGTTTCAGAGATTATAGTGTTTCAGAGCTCAGTGACACATTTTGCTTTCCAATGGTACTTTAGGGAAAGTCAACATTTCAGCCACTAGTACAGCAGTGCTTCCTCTCTTCTACATATCTAATAATTCTGATCACTACCATCTATTGCCCCCAAATCAAAAGCCACAGTACTTGAAAATAGTAATTAAAACACAGAAATAAAAACCAAATTAAACTTAAAGACATTCCAAAGTTTCAGTCTCATTTTTCTGTCTGAAGATGTGGCTGAACCAAACTGATCTATCAAACTCCTTCAGAAAAGCCACAGAAGGGCTGGAAAGACGGCTCAGTGATTAACAACACTTGCTCCTCTTCCAGCAGATCTGGCTTCAGTTCCCAGCAAGCACAGGAAGCTCACAAATGTCTGTTTACTTCAATTTCAAGGGATACAATGCCCTTCTGGCTGCCAAGGGCGCAAGGTACAAATGTGGTATACATCCACACAAATGCAGGCAAAGCACTTATAACACATAAAATAAATGAAATTAAAAAGTCACAAAAGATTTTGTTACATCAAAACAGTAAATGCTGGCAATCTAAATAGTTTCAAATAATTTTCCAAGAAGGAAAATAACTAACCATTTTTCACAGTAACAATAATGTAAAAATTTATACAAAATAAAGATAAACTAACCAAGCAATTTTTTTGTGTTGGCCTGAGAAGGCTGTCCCATGTCCAAGCTCATGGATTTCCTGGCTCGGGGACTAGTTTGGCCTACAGCTGGGTAGGTGGCTGCAAGGTATCCTTCTGAACCTCTGGGAGAGGACCATGGCTGAGTCTCCTTTAGTGTCCTGAAAAGTTTAAACAGTTTAGAAGAATTAATTAACAAGAAGATGACAAATATAACCACTCTTCACTGTTTCCAATAGCTGTTTATTTCCTAACAATGGCAATCAATGCTTGCAAACAAAGTGCTATAGGACAAAAGCATTTCTATTAAGTTGCCCAGGCTGGCCCAGAATGTACTATGTATTCTAAGTTGGTCTTGAATTTCCAATCCTCCTGCTTTAGTTTCCAGAACAGATATGTACCATTGTAGCTGGCACTCTACCACTGAGCTAAATCCCCAACCCTAGCGTACAACTCTTAATGTATCCCCAGGAAGTTAAACAGGAAGAGCTATACTGCATAATTTTATTAACTTTTTTTCTTTTCTGCACTATAGGGATTGAATCTAGAACCACATACATGCATGGCTAGTATTTTACCCCTAAACTGGTGAAACCCAGAATTAATTAAATATTTATTGATTGAGCCCAGACTGGCCTCAAATTTGCTATGAAGCCAAGGATGACACTGAATTTCTGATGTTCCCACTTCTACTTCCCAGGTGCTAAGAAACAGGTGTGCACACCACAGTCAGAAGACAGACAGGCAGCAGGTGTGCACACCACAGTCAGTCAGTTTCCTGCAGCACTGGGACTGAACTCAGGGCCTTCTGCATACTAGAGAAAAACCTCTCTCGACTGAGCTATATCTCTAGTTTCTATTTTGTCTTTGAAACAGAGCCTTAGGTAGTTGAGGCTAAGCTCAAATTTGATATATAGCTAAGGATGACTCTGAATCCCTGATCCTCCTGTTTCCACCTTGTAAGTGTTGGGACTAAAGGGATTTGTTACCACATACGGCTCCAAACTTATTAATTTGACAAGAAAAAAATTTTTTTCTTTTCTTTTTTTCAGAGCTGGGGACTAAACCCAGGGCCTTGTGCTTGCTAGGCAAGCGCTCTACCACTGAGCCAAATCCCCAACCCCAAAAAAATTTTTTATTTTTACCGAAATATGTTTTTAAAAAGATATTTGAAGATGCCTAAATATGCTAATATATGACATATACTCCCTACATAGTTGTCATTTATTGTGGTAAGAACACTTAACATCCATTATCTTAGCACTTTTCAATACAGAATAAGTACACTGTCACTAACTGCTGCTGAGTGACAGACCTCTGGAACTTAATGCACTGAATTTTATAATCAGAGAAATAAAGTCTAAAGATGCAATTGTATTATAGAATTATTTAAAAACTGATAAAATTAAGTTTGAGAATTAAGATTTCCCGAATACAGGCAACTGTGTTACTTTTCCTTTCCATAACCAAAAGAAGGATAAAGAAATAACCTCATGGCAATGGCCGAGTGTAAGGCTACTGAGCACTGGGTTTACTAGGGCATCTGCATAAAGGGTTGCAGTCTTGGTCAAGTCCTTGGAGAGAAGTCTTTTTATTATAAAAAAGCAAGATGTTAGAAAGTTTAATGACATAGCTTCTCAAACATTACTTCCCTAAGTTCAACACTAGCAGTAACATTAAAAATCCACTACAGAAAGGTTTTAATGTTAATGGAATTAATAAACAATGATGTAAGTGTTATTACCAATCTACATCACTTTTTGTTGTTTTTGTGTAATAAAACATTAAAACATTACTCTATGTGTATGAGTGTCATGTCTTGCCTGCATGTATGTATATGTACAATATGTCTGGTGTCCAAGGTGGTCAAAAGAGAACGTCAGATCCTCTGGAAGTTAAGCTACAGATGGCTATGAGCAATCAAGTGAGTGCTGGGAACTGAGAGAACTCAAGATCTCTGCAAGAACACAAATGCTTTTACTCACTCAGCTGACCCTTCTGCTCACTCTTGGTTCTTATCATCAGGGATGCCATGGTGCTTGTACTTCAAGTTAGGTTTTTCCTCAGGTCCTTTTCTGCAACCAAACTTTTCAAGATTGTCTTTCTTCCTTAGTCAAGTGTTTTGTGTTTAAAGAGGTGAACTAATGATAATACCAGAGCAGACAACTTTAATACTGCCTATATAAAAGGCCATGCATTTGTAGAGTAAACTTTGATAGCTACACTTGTTAGACCATCTGGACCTGCCGCTCTGCCCCCTTCTAGAGTCCTCTGCTGCTGGTTGCCATCACATGGAAACTGAAGTCTGACTACATCTATGTAATTCTGAGGCCATGTCACTTACCTAGAGCTGGGATCACCGTGATGAATGGGATATGTATCCATAGGAACATTTTCCATTGAGATATCAGTAAGAAGAAGGGACTTCCTATGCTTGAGGCTACAGCGACTTCGAACCTCTTCAGACACTGTGAGTAGAGCTAACAGGAAAAGGAAAAGCTGATAAAATAGGCTTCATGTCTTCCAAATGTAAGAGGCTATGACGATGACTATCACTACTACTATGTTATGTGTACATAAGAAGCCCCAGAGAGCAAGAGGATGCAGTGTATAAACGCAGGACAGACATATCCTCGAGAGTTTACAGACTGCTTTGGAAGACTGCATAGACGTGAAACAAAGCAATTTGATAAACACCTTACTTTCTTAAGCACTTGATAGCATATCTGCTTTCAATAATCACAAAAAGTAGGCATGGCATGTATCTGAAATGCACTGATAAAATATTTTGTGATGCAAAATGGTTTGTTCAAGGTTGCATGCTTAAAACAAAACAAACTGGCAAAAACGAAAATTTGCTAAAGTGAGAATGGGCATCTTCTATCAAACCATACTTCAAACTGCATTCTGTGAGTAGAATACAGTAGGGAAATGTCAGATAAGACATATGAAAGCAGTTTAGTAAAATAGTAGGGGCTGGACAGGCACTCCAGGTAAAACAGCACAAAGGATTAATACTGAAGAGGCAGAAGCCCTGTAGGAGACTAGAGGAGACAACAGGAGAGTAGTCTGAAGCATCATGTCCACTGTGAGAGGCTATAACAAGTGACACTTATGAAATCTACAAAGGACAGAATAGAAGGCTTCAATGGCCTGCTGTGCTTGGCTGAGGCAATTTGGTTTGACTATGTTTCAGATTCCAGTGCAAATTCTTTTATAATGAAAAGTATTTTGGCAAAACCTTTACAACTTCAAATACCAAAAGACTGAACTGTAATGTTCTACTGGACCAAAGAACTAGCTGCAAAGGCCCACAGCTAGGCAATGGAATCATTTGGTGATTCTAAGACAATGGTAGAGAGTCAGGCTGATTTTGTCAATTTTTTGTGTTTACCTGCTAAGTAAGCCACACTCTGTGTATTCACCTCAAATTTGTCACAATTTCTATGTTTGTTAACAAGAGTTAGTAGTGTATGCAAAATTCTGACTGTTCTTGCAACAATGGCAGGTGAAGGATGTCTGTACCCTATAAAAAGAAAAAGAAAAAAACAAACAGTTAATTAGTCCATGAACAAATGTTTGAGCTCTTGTGCTATGACAAGTAACTCTACAAGAAAAGGAAAATTCCTGCCATTCAGGAATAGTCATTTGTGAAGGTAAAACATGAGAGTGTGAGGTTAATTATACATAAGATTAAGTACCCCAAAACATGTAGAATAGGGTGTTCCCTGAAACCCTAAAGGAGAAGACAGTAAAAAAGTGTTTTCTTGATTTTCCATTTCCTAAAGAAGCACAGAGGTTAAAAATAAACACAAACAAAACTGTGCATTAGAGTTCCCCTTGAGATTTCATTTGACAAAGAGCACTAATACTTAAAAGGGGGTTCTCCTTTGGGACTACAGCAATGACTCAGCAGTTAAGGACCAGGGTTTAGTTCCTACAGAGGGGTTTACAACTGCCTATACTTCTAGTTCCAGGGGATCTAGTATGTCTTCTGGCCATCTCAGGTAACAAATACACAGGTGCTACACATACATACACACAGGCAAAACACTCATACACATAAAATAAAAATAAAGACATCTTTAAAAATTAATTTCTTTGTTCTTCCTTCGTTTTTTTTTTTTCTCCTGATTTTTAAGACAGTGTTTCACTATGAAGCTAAGGACTAGGCTGGCCTTGAACTCACAGCGATCTATCTGCCTCTGCCTCCCAAGTGCTGAGATTAAAGGTAGGTACCACTATGCCTGGCTTAGCATTATTATTTATTTTATAAATAAGTATCTTAACAAAGTATGGCTATGAAGCTGTGAAGCCAGCAATGAGCAGTTAAAGCTAGATAGAAGTGCATTAGCTCTAGTCTATTGGAGATGGTTAGCCATAGGAACAGCAATGAAAACTGAAAGAGAGGTACTAGACTGGTACACAGTTAAGAGTACTGATTGAAAACATGCTAGAAACAAGTCACGGAGTGTCTATGATCTTCTCTGAAAAGCAATATGCTCTAAACTGAAAATCCCTTTTATTCCTTGGCAGTGCTGGAAACTGAACCCAAGTGTTGTACGACTACGCTCATCGTCTCCCTGATTCGACGAGTACGTAACATTCGTAATGAACATACTGAAATAATACCATGAGCAGTGTTAGTAACCAGTAACACAGCAACTGGGAGTTTACTGTTAACTGCTTTGTTCTATTAAGGTCTGATGTGTAAACTAGGTCGCAGTTAAATACTTACTGATTGAAACAACTTATACAGTATGCTTTTCATTTTAAAGCAAAACATGCTAGATTACAGCAATTTATCTCAAGTAATCAATTCCTCTTAGTTATTTTTGGCTTCTAGATATAGTTTCATGAGACATTCTAACAAAAAGCCTCTTTACCTTTTAAGAGGTGTCCAACTAGTGCAAAGTTAAAATTAGAGTTGAAATTGAGTCCAACAAAGTGATCCATTTGCTTGCAGTGCCATTCCAGAGGATTCCGGATTGCCATAAATACCTCTTCCGGACTCTATTAAAAACAATCAGGAGATAGATAGTTGGTGGAGTTCACACAGAAATTTCCCTTTTCATTTTCTAGTACTAGAAGCCCAAGCCTACTTTATATTCTTGGCTCAGATGTTTTGCCTAAAAAACTCACATTTTTACTCGTGTTGAACAGTTCTGACATGCTAAGTATCAGAGAAATTATTTTTGGATAACAGAAACCCCTACAAGAACATTTAAGCTACTATAAATGAACTGGTTAAGACAGTAAAAAAGATAAGTAATATAGTGGATAACACAAATCGTTTTAATTTACAACATGGTGTGTGTGTGTGTGTGTGTGTGTGTGTGTGTGTGTGTGTGTGTGTGTGTGTGTGTGTGTGTGTGATGGGGGTCAGGAGGTCCTGGGATTAACCCCAGGGCCTTATGCATGCTAGGCAAGCACTCCTACTGCTGAGCTATATCTGCAGTCCTAAAATACACAATTTATAACTATTGTTCTGGTCTTTGGAAATGGATCTCATCTATCCCAGGCTGGCTGTGAACCTGCTACACTGGCTAACTCCTGATTCTCTGTCTACACCTCTCAAGTGCTAAGATTACAGTCATTAACCAAATGCCCAGCTCCATGTGTCTGCTGATATCATATAGGGATGCACTATGTTGCTTACACACTATGATGCCTTCTGCTGCAGCCTCTCATGGAGCAGGACCTAAATAATAGTACGTAATTATAGTACGTACTATTATTCTAATTCCACCATCCCAGAGAACAGTCTGCTGATTTTAATAAGCTTTATTAACTCTAATGTAAAGGAAAGAAAGAAAATGCTCTTAAGATATTTATTTTATTTGTAAATTTTTTAAAGATTTATTTACATACATGAGTACATTGTAGCTGTCTTGGGACACACCAGAAGTGGGCATCAGATCTCATTACAGATGGTTGTGAGCCACCATGTGGTTGCTGGGATTTGAACTCAGGACCTCTGGAAGAGCAGTCAATGCTCTTAATCGCTGAGCCATCCATCTCTCCAGCCCATTTGTACACATTCTTAACATACAAACAGCCAACAGCTAGCCATCACTTGCAACTACCATTATCTCAATCAACTCCAGAGCAGAGTTATGAAGTTAGTAGACATATTCCAGCCACTTCTTTACTCCTTTCCATTTTGTGAACAGAGGTCTGACTGATAAACTTCAAGGCATCTTCTACCTATAACTTAGTTTCACATTTCCTAGACTTGCAGCTGTTTTGGGTCTATATCACATTATATACATGAGCAAGTACTTTAGGGACTGGAGAGATGGTACAGTAGTTAAGAGCACTTGCTCTTGCAGAGGACCTGAGAACACTTCCCAGAACTCCTATATGGCAGTTCACAATCACTGCCAGTTCCAGATCATTGACCCCTTTGTCTAACCTCAGGGGCACCAGGCACACATGATACACATATGATATACATACAGGGAAACATTCTATGTAAAAAACAAGTACTTTAGACCAGGTGTCTTCACACTCAGGCCACGTTCTGTTTCGACATAGTGAGCTCAGTTCATTTCAAGAAAATTTCAAATGTGTGCATATGTGTACATACGTTTTCTTCAAAACAACATTCTCTTTTCTCTTAAGCTGCTTCTATTTTTCTCCAAAACAAAAGGAATTCACTTTGCATTGGCTTTGAAACTACATTTTTTATTTACTGAGCATACATGTGCCTTCACTATGTGAGCCTGGGAACTGAACGTGGGTTGTCAGGCGAGGTGCTAAGTTCCTCTGTTGCTAAGCCATATCACTAGCCCAATTCTGTGCTGCTTCATTTTATCCTCTAGACTCTGAACCGAAATCTAATCCCTACCTACGTTAATCAGTGTGTAGGGGGCCACTAATGGTACACTTTAAAGGGAGACTAGGCAAATGGGGGTGACAATAGAATTAAATACTTAAAAATTGTATGCAGACTCTCTAACTTCCTTATCTGTTACTAATGGTAAAGATTTTTCTTCAAGTACACATTCAATTAAAGTAAGTTTTCTTACTGAATAACTAAAAAAAATAGACACGCACACACACACACACACACACACACACACACACACACACACACACACACACACACGTTAAAATAAAAATGAATGAGGATGGAGAATACTCCAACAGAATGACGATGAGCAATCATGAATGCACAGGGTCTGGTGCGGTAGCTATTATTCCTCTTCAGTATTATTTTAAAATAAAAAAAATGTATTTGCTTATTTTATGTGCATGGGTGCTTTGCTTCCATGTGTGCTTGTGCATCAAGCATGTGCAGTGTCCAAGGAGGCCAGAGAGGGCACTAGATTCTGGGACTGGAGTTAGAGATGGTTGTCAACTATGAGCCTTCTTTCCAGCCCTACTTAATTACTATTCTCACCACTAACGGTAGGGCACACTGGTCTAAACTATGGATTAAATAGTTTACTGAGCTAATAAGGACCTATACTCACAATAAAACACACTATAGTAATATCTAGATTATGGACCTCTTTTGACATCTAAAGAACCATGGAAGACAAGGAAGAGAAGACTCAGTGTGAGCAACGTGGCCTCAGAGGAAGGCTTACTCACCTTGTCATTGAATATCCGGAGACTATCCAAGGTATGCAGATTCTGTTCCAGAAGTGCAGTGCCAGCTGAGTACAAGTTGACTTCATCTAGCTGCAGCACAGCCACAGCAACCCAGAAGAGGGCTTTGTGCAGTGGTGAGTCCTGGAAAAGGAGACACTCCAGGTGAGTGAGGTGAACCAAGACACAGTAAACCAAGTCAATGTGTTTCCTCTTCTTTGGAAAACATGAACAGAGGAGCACTTGGCTGTCTCCATGTATCTAATTACAACTACCTTGAGCTAGCCAGAGAGCCCGAGCTTCCACTGGATTTCCCCCAATGCTGGATGCCAAATCCAGTGCCCAGAGTTGGCAGATTCTCTCCAGTAGACTGACACCTTCCCCGTGCTGGTTACACTGCACACAGTGTCCAGGCTAACTGCCCTTCTCACGTACTTTCTCCCTTCCCTGGTCACCTGTGTCCTGCTTTTACCATGCTGTCACCTAGGAAATGATCATTTCCGAACTCCTTCCTGGAAGTGTACTGAATGTAATTCTACTCAACCCTTACACTTCTCTCTATCACCTCTCTACGAGGATGGTGTCTGTTCACCACCCCACTGTCCTGCTTATTTCCAGCTTTAGCTGGAGTCTAGCCTTTCGACCTGTCCCTCTCGTTGGTATAAACTATTATTCATATGTACCCCATGCCTCCCTCCTACCCTTCCCCTTCTCTTGGTAGAGTCTGTACCGAGGGTCTTGTGCATGCTAAGCAAGCACTGTACCTCCAGTTATACCCTAAGCCAGCACACAGACCCCTCTAATGAGCAGAGCACTGTACCTCCAGTTACACCCTAAGCCAGCACACAGACCCCTCTGACGAGCAGGTGCACTGCTCCTGGCTTTACATCTCTTCGCACTGATCCCTAACACACACACTGGGGGTGGTAGTTTACTGACTTTACTTGTTCACATCTCAGCATCCACACCCATCCCAGGCTGCTTATAAACTTTGTTTACTACTTTTGCATCTCTAAACACTACCAGATGCATATATGATACTCTTTTCCCCCCAAGACAGGGCATTTCTAGGCAGCTGTGGCTGTTCTTGAACTTGCTTTGTAGATCAGGCTGGCTTCAAAGTCACAAAGATCACCTGACTCTGCCTCCCAAGTGCTGAGATTAAAGGCTTGCACCACCACCACTCAGCTCAACTAATTCTTATTGGATGAAGAGAGTTAAGAATTTATACCTATCTTTTAGTACAAAGAGAAAAAATATCGCAAACAAGCACAGGAGAAAAGATACTCTATACTTCCTCTGCCTCTACCTCAAACTACTAAGACTTGTGGCGCCATTTTGTCTACAGTTTCTTCTTTATATCCTCTTTCCAAATGGCCCTTCCTTTCCCTTTCCTCTCCACCTCACCTCTCTCACCACCTTTCTTTCTCCATCCTACCTCCCTTCCTTTTTTTTTTTTTTTTCTTTTCTATTTTTCAGAGCTGGGGACCGAACCCAGGGCCTTGCGATTGCTAGGCAAGCGCTCTACCACTGAGCTAAATCCCCAACCCCCCTCCCTTCCTTTTGAGACAAGTATTTTCTATGTAGCCCTTGCTGTCCTGGGATTTGGTACATTGACCAGGCTGCCTTCTTGATAACAGAAATTAACCTGCCTCTACTTCATGAGTGATGGGGTCAAAGAGGTGTGGGCCACTAGGCTAGGCTGGTCCACTATATTTTCTAACTCTTATGACAAGAGGCTCCACTTTGACTATAATCTCTTCTCTGTCACTTCTTTTCAATCCACCTTATTTCCTAAACTCAGTGTAAGAAAAGGACATGCAGTGCCATGCTAATAATACCAATACTTACCTTATTAAGAAGTGGCTGTAGTTTGGTCAGTGCAATCACTGTGGCTTCTATCAGAACTTGACTGTTGTAAGTGTCAGGTCCCTTTAAACAACTTTCAAGTGCCTTTTAGGAAAACAGAAATCTTTATTTTACATTTCAATGAAATAAGACATTGTTCATCAATGTATACTGTATACTTATTTTAAAAACATTTCTATATTACATTCTTCTAAGGGTATTATATTAATTATAAATTACATAGCTCTATATTAAGGCTATAAGACTTTCAAAACGGATAGATTTAAGTGTACCTGATTAGATAAGAGGCAAATACACTTTTTAGAAGATATTTTCTTTCTTTTTATTTTTGAGACAAGTTCTTTCAAATATGTAGCTCTGGCTGTCCTGAAACTCACGTAGACCAGGTTGGCCTCAAACTCTCATAAAACCGCCTGCCTCTGTACCTAGAGTGCTGGGGTTAGAGGTGTGTGCGTGCCATAACACTGAACTTGAAGGTGGGTAGAAAAGACTTCACCACTTCAAGGAATTGCAGTAAGGAAGAAAGGTTCAAAAGCTTAACAAATACATCTCTAATTACAGCACCAAGACCAATAATTACATTTTACTGTATTTCTAAAAACCCGAAGTATAATTTGTGACTTGGGACAAATATCTGGGAAAAGAGGAATCGGTACCTTGCTAAGGATTCGGATAATCTGCTTTATCTGCCCGTGAGACACACGTTTGCTAATACAGCCAAACACCACAAGAGCTCTTGGCTGCAGGGATGGGTTGTACTGAAATGCAAATCTGCAATTAAAAGAGCCAAGGAACTTATGAAAATCTTTGTGGTATGCACACTATAAATACAAGATGGCTGCTGCTGCAGTAGCTACTGTCAGCAGCACACACCGCTCCACGTTCTACTCAACTGAGGACACACCTTTGAGCCAGTTCCGTCCACTGATCCAGCCACTTGCATGTTGGAATATCTCTCATACATGCCTGAAAAACAGGATACTCTAAATACACGTGTACACAAATGCTTCTAGGAATATTTAATATTCTCATGTCTATAAGTGATATGTTATAAAAAAACACACTCAAGGGGATGGAGACATGGCTCAGAAGTTAAGAGCACTTGTTCTTACAGAGGATATGGGTTCTGTTCCCAGCATCCATAAAGTGGTTTATATCCATCTGTAACTTCAGTTCTGGGGAATCTGATGTCCTCTTCTGGATTCTACTCTGACCCTCAGACACCAGGCACACATGTGGTGCAGAGACATACACATTCTAAAGTACAATGTGTGCTGTAACAGAATAAACCAGTATTTCTTCGGTATATTACAGAATTATTTTTTTCAGATGAGTTGTTACTACATGGTCCAGGCTGGTTTAGACTCCCCTACACAGACTCAGCTGGCTTCAAACTCACAGAATCCACCTGCCTCTTCCTCCTGTGCCACTATACCTTTGTATTTAAATCACTTAAGATATGATTTTAATTTGGTTTCTTGTCATTTTTTCTTACATACCTCCATGATCTCCAACAAAGCTTCTGTGACTGTTTCCAGGGACGTCAAAGCAAAAGTCTCCCTTTCATAGGAGCCAGGAGAGAACGACCGGTCCCGGTAGCTGGAACGGAAGGCAATGACAGCAGCTGACTTGACTTTGCTGATGCCAAACAGTAAGTAAAATTTGGGTAACGAGAACTCTGTCAGACTGAGCCTCAAAACTTGCTTGGTCTCTTCTGTAAATAAAGAAGAAAAACAGTATTTTAATTCTAAAGTGATAATGTTTCCTCTTGAATTCAAGAAGATGTAAATATCATACAAAAATCATTACAACCATTCTCTCTAAATTGAACCTTAGATCTATTAGTGGCTATGTAACAAACCGGCACTAGTGACGCAACACTATCGACTGACAATACACTTTTAGGTTATATGGTAATTATAAGCATCTGCATGACAAACAAAGCCTTTATTGTAGCTAAGGTGTGCAAGTCATTTTTATTATTCTCTTGTTTGATAAAATTTCAAATTACTGCTTGTAATCCTGGTGAGTCGGTGCTATTACAGTAAAAAAATCTATGGCAGTCAGGTAAGGTAGAGCCGAGAAAAGACCTAGGAAAGAACGATGACCTTCTAGGAACTTACCACTAAAATGAAGCTGTGAGCAAGTGCACAGAGAGTGAATGATATTAATGACCAATCCGTGGGTGGAAGCGCGAAGGGACAAAGGACCTGTGGCTACTAAGAAGGTGACAACATGGAAGAGATAGGGGAGATGAGCGGCCACATCCAGGGAGTTGTTGAAGGACAGCATCAGCATATAGCGGGCTAAAATGGCAATGTCGTCCCACATAAGATGCTGTTCTAAAGTTGGAGTTGGAGATAAGCAAGTCTTGTCAATTATTTTACACATCCTTCCAATAACCTGCAAAGAAGAACAAGTTTTAAAAACACAAGATTAAAAGTTCCATCACACAAAAAATTGAGGGCACTGGAGAGATGACTCAGAGGTTAAGAGCACTGGCTGCTCTTATAAGGAGCCTTGGTTCCCAGCACCCACACGGCAGCTCACAATCACCTGCACCTTCAGTCCCAGGGGACCTGAACCCTCTACTGTCTCTGCAGACACTGCACACGTGGCGCACTACACGTAAAAGAAAAATATGTAAATCTTAAAAAATAAATTCAGGATCCATGAGGTATCTCAGCAGGTTAAGGTGCACATTGTCCAGCCCCATACCTTGGGACCATAGAAGGAGGTAATTGACTCTCTCTTTTTTTTTTTTTTTTTGATTCTTTTTTTCGGAGCTGGGGACCAAACCCAGGGCCTTGCGCTTCCTAGGTAAGCGCTCTACCACTGAGCTAAATCCCCAGCCCCGAGGTAATTGACTCTTACAAGTTATCCTCTGACTTCCTCATGTGTGCGATGGCATATGTGTACACAGACATTCATGTACACATGTCTCCTCCCTCCCTCCCTCCCTCCCTCTCTCTCTCTCTCTCTCTCTCTCTCTCTCTCTCTCTCTCTCTCTCTCTCTCTCTCTGTTTAACCTTAGCTAGTTAGAGGACAAAAGCTCTCAGATGATAAACAGATATGCTACGGCACAGTCCGTAAGGTTCAGAAGAAGTCCTTACCTTACTTGACACCAGTTTCACATTTCCAGAAGCTAAAGCCACAGCTGTGTCTGCCATCACCTCAGCTTTGATAGACCCCAACCCTCCGGTAGCACTGGTTTTGATGAAACTGTCAAGCACAACATCTAGCAGGTCTGTGATCTGGTGAGACAGGAAAAGCATGTTGCTGTCAAGCATGCTGCCTTTAGTTAAGAAATACTCAAAACAGCCCAAGTAACGGGCATCCTGTTTTACCCCAGACTTTGAAAGTTCTAGACTTAGAGACCTGTAAAACATCCAGGGAAGGATGAGGGCGCCACTTGGTTCCTTCAGAGTAAGATCAGAATTCATAGTTTAAACATTTCTGCACAGCTATCTTCAGCTGCTCAGACACTAAGTCTGTGCTCTAAGTAACACATGGCCAATCTAATTACTTTAATAAGATCATACAGTCAGAACACTGGCTCCAAACTCATTTAAAATCATGTAGATGCTTTACAACATTGTCTAAGCTAAGGACACTGCTTCTTTAAGTGATTATTTTGAAAGAATAACATGCAACTTCTTGTTAGATTAAGGAAAGTTGTATCATAGCCTATGGTACATCTATAAATGCAAAATGTTCTGAATAACTTCATTAAGAAGCATGACTGAGACCTGTGGTGCATATACATATTTAAACGCTATTTACTAGAAATGACCACAGTATCTACAGTTAAACTCTATACAATTACACAAGGAAGAGAGCTCTGAGATGCATTAACTATGTAATTACAGGGCTGGGTACGTGACTGCATGCTTCTGAAGGACAGAGCAGTGTGCTCTGTTTAACACGGGCACCAAGAATTACCAGCACAAGAGAGGCAGTAGATAAGTATCTGTAAATTCAATACCTGCCCAAGGCTCCCCCATATTTTTGCTTGAATAGAAGGGTACATCTGCTTTTCATTTATGGTCATTGTTATGAGTTTATCAAGGATGGCAGTAACCCTTTGTCGTTTGGCGTCATCGTTATGCTTACAAAAACGGACTAGGTTTGACAGCCATGGGGTCATATATTCCAAACAAAGGTGTTTCAATTCAATACCTGTGGAGACAATACTCTATTAGCACAGACAGTCAAGGAGAATGACATTTTCTTTATGTGTATGATGAATATGTTATGTACATGTATGTCTGTGTACCACATACTTGCCTGGTGTCCAATAAGGATGGGAAAGGGTGTCTGATCCCCTGGGACCAGAGTTATAGACACTGTGAGCCATTACATGGGAACTGGCAATTGGACCCAGGTTTTCTGAAGGAACAGCCAGTACTTTTTAACTGCTGATCCACCTCTCTAGCCCCAGTAATGATTCAATCATGAAGGAATATAAAAAGGGTAGAAGATAAAAGATTTTTATCTTGATTTAGGCCTAGAATAACATTTTGATAAGAGGTAAAGACACTAAACTTTGAAAAATAATTTTTTAAAATTATTATTTAATAATAATTAAGTATGCCAAGCTAACAGGTATGGCACACACCTTTAATTCCAGCACCCGGAGGTAGCAGCAGGCAGACCTGAGTTTGAGGAGGTGGTATTAAGTAAGAGAAGCTGATGGACACTAGAAATGCTGTAGGCTATGATCTAGAAGATCCTTCCATGATTATTCACTGTCAAAGCTCATCAATCAACATCTGTTCACTTACAGCTGAGCACTTTACTATAATAAGATGTACCTTAGTTTTAAAGCAGCAACAGAAAAACAATGCTATAAACATCTCTGCGTTAATTCTTTTAAAAAGTGTGTGTGGAAGGGTACGTGTGTCCTGGGGAGGTCAGAGGAGAACTCTGTGGAGCTGGCTTCTTCCTTCTACCCTTACATGAGTCCCAGGGATTGAAGTCAGGTTGCCGGGCTTGGTGGCATGGGACTTTTCCTACCTTGCCATCTTGCTGGCTCCTTAGCATTAATTTTTTTCAGGAAAGATTAAAAAGTAGAAATGTAATGCCAAAAAATGTGAATTGTCTTTAACTTTATTTTTATTTTATTTACTTTTATTTTGTATGTACTGGTGTTTTACCTGCATTTATGTCTGTGAGGATACTGGATCCACTGGAATTGGAGTTATAAATGGTTGTGAGCTGCCATGTGGGTGCTGGAAATTGAACCTGGGACCTCTGGAAGAACAACCAGTGCTCTTATCCACTGAGCCAACTCTCCAGACCCAGATGTAAATATTCTCAGGGGTCTAATCAACTTCTAAATGTCTTTCTAGAAACATTGTCCTTGTTTACGATGCTACAGAACCTCAGGATTTAATCTTTAAAAATGTTTTTCAGTCTGATACCCACTAAACCATTTCACAATTCTTTCAATATGTATTTTTTGTTAACAAACTTAAATTCTTTCCTTAGTATTACACTACTGTGTTTCATTTAACTAACCTACAGAGAGCTCTGAACTAAGGTCATTGATCTTTCACATTCTGCCTGAAGCTGTCCCCCAGGTCTAGCTTAGTCACACACTCATTAGTTTTCTTTTTTGTAGGGAGATATTCCAGCATCTCATGAAGCTTTTCCTTCCTTCCTTCCTTCCTTCCTTCCTTCCTTCCTTCCTTCCTTCCTTCCTTCCTCCCTCCCTCCCTCCCTCCCTTCCTCCCTCCCTTCCTTTCCTTTCCTTCCCCTTTCTCCTGTGTTTGCTTGTCTGTCTCACCCACCCTATTCACATAAAAGCAACTAAGCACCCACTTCTACTATCAACGCTTCTACTCAATCCTCAAATACAGCCAGAACTTACTTCGGTACGTTTTGTGAAGATAACCTAAGTTAATTCACTCTCCAATCATTTCTTAAGTGACTTCATCTCTCTAATCAGTTTGTGACACTTCAGCTGTCTGTTTCTCTTAAACAGATCTGTTTACTGATTTTTGAACATTCATGTTTTGGTAACTAGGCCATTATTCTATGTACAGTGAGGAGACATCTATACTATCACATTCTCTCTTTCTTTATAACATTTTCTTAGCTGCTTTTTTTCAATAAAATTTAAAATATTTTGAAAATTTCAAATTCCATGGGAATTTCAAACTCTTTGATGGGACTGTATTAAATTTGAAATAGTCTCAGAAGAGCTGTTTGTGCAAGACACAGTCTGTCTGTCCACTCACTCAGGTATCTTCATTTATCATTATTAATAACTTTGTACTTTTCTTGTTTCTCCAACGTACACAATCTCTCATGAGCGCTACACTCCTACATCTTCCACTTGATGGGAAAAATAGAACAAAATATATCTACACAGTCTTTTTTCTTTTAACTAATTTACTTTATGTGTACGGTGTTTTGCTCGTATGTTATGTCTGTGCAGTGTGTGCATGTAGTGCCTGAAACATCCAAAAGAAGGCAGCAGATCCCATGGAACCGGCTTCACAGGTGGCTGCCATGTGGGTGGTAGGAATCAAACCAGGGACCTTTTACACTGCAAGAGTAACCAGTGCTTTTAACCACAGAGCCATCTCTCCAGCCCCAATCTGATGTAGTCTTGATGAACTGTTAAAGCACTTAATCACCTAATACTGAGATATGAAGATATGTGTTTGAATGCAGAATGCAGGGGAAAGCTGTGTGTATTACAGGAAGGAGAAAATGTCAGGAATGAAGCTGGGCAAAGATCAGCAGCTATGTTAGTACAGGGGATGGAGGTGGACAGATGTTAAAGAGAGTAGATATTAAATTAATGAAATTTATTAAAAACAAACTCAGTACTGACTCTGGATCTGGCACTAACAAATGTCCAATAGAAAATCATAGTCCCAAGTCAACTATACAAAAGAGAAGCAAGGAGGTATGTGTAATTCTTGTCTATGAAAAGAAATGCTAAAGTTCATGGAGCCAAAATAAAGAAGGAAGTCTTTCCAGCAGCCTACAGGAACGAGGATCCCACCGAGCTCTGATGGGTCTCTGCATTCCGCTGGGATTTTCTTTAGAGTTCCTTTAGTTACGGTGTACCACAGGGGGAAAAAGCAGTTTTTAAAATGTAAAAATGTAAGTGAAAGATTCCTAGTAAATTCCCAAACAAGAGAGTTTTCTTTAAATTGTCTTAAGAGTCATTCTTAGTATTAAGGAAAGTCATTACTTACTAGATTTGCTAAATCCAGAAATACACTCTTCCAAAAACTCTAAGGTGAGGTGTGGCTCGTTGGCTGCAAGCGTTTTACTGATAGAGACAATGAAGAGGGTGTTGTTGGCAGGGATGCATAACCCTGATGTCTCTAGTAACTGACCTTCGATCTTTAAATTAAAGGTACAAGTTAAGGCACACAGGAGGTTATAGGCAGCAGACCTAAGAGAAAACACGAAGGAGATTGTTTTACATTTTCTTTTTGTTTGTAACTACATTTCCCCCACAACATACAACTCAAGACTTATCACAAAGCATGCTCGATTCTTTTTCAGTGTTACAATTGACTAGAGACAGAATGTATGGCAAGTCCCAAACAGGAGAGTGTGAAAAATTAGATCATAAAATTAGTACCAGAAGAGCCCATGATGTTCCTAAAAGGTGCCAGCCTTCCTAGAAATTTTCATAGGAGCATAAAACAGTGAAGATTTAGGGTCTTTGGTAATCAACAGAAGGAAATGACTGAATAAAGGCATGCCATGTATTAGTGAGGTCAACACTCTGGTCACAGTTACTCTTTCAGAGATCCAACTGAACAGAGAATGGGAGGTGAGGAGGAGCCTGGTAGTGCACGCCTTTCATGCTGGCACTAGAGAGGCAGTTGCAGGCTACGAATATGAGGGCAACCTGTTCTACATAGAGAGTTCCAGACCAGTCAGGGTTACATAGCGAGAGAACTTTATGCTTTAAGAGGAGGCATCTAGTCAAATAATGTTCGAAGTGTTAAAGAAAGGATATCCTCAGAATGTCTGTGTTCTACAACTGACACTGTAAACCAGAGGTTAAAATCAAAATTAACTCTCATTAAAGGATGCAGCTGCCTTTTCCATTCCATGACCTTATTCTATGACACACAACCACTGGAACCAATCATGTATTAGCTATGGTCTATTAGAACAGAAAGTATATTATAAATACATACAAATATATTTAAGCAAACTACAAAAGTTAAAAAACACTTGAGCTTTATGCTACAGCAGCTCACTGTTAGAATGTTTTCCTTACCCGTGTGAGCCCTTGGGTCTATCCCTAGCATTTCAAAATAATGCCCTCCATCCCACCCCCACCCCACTCCTAACAACGAATCTCAGGCTGGGTTTAAAGTGCAGCAAAACAAACAGCTGGGCTGCTCGGTGAACTTCCAATTTTACTACCTCTGAATTTCTGACATGGTGACACAGGAGGAAAACGCTATGGAAATGTAAGTTTGCCCAAAAGTGTTTTATTTTCTCTGGGATGATATACTTTACCAATGAGTTAAAGCTGTCCACTGGGAAATGATATGGTTTCACTTAAACTAAGATGGCCATTAGCACTGTTTAGCAAAGTTGTCAGAGGCCAAGGCATTGTGGCACAGGCCTGTACTCAGCATTTAGTAGGAAGCTGAGGCAGGAGGATTGTAAAATCCAGGCTAGTGCTTCTAAAACCAAAATACCCAACTGATAAACAATAAAAATGTATTTGGAATTGAAAAGTAAAGACAGGCTTATAGCTCAATTTTCCTAAAAATGAGAACACATATTACTGTTTGTGAGTTTACCTTTCACTGACTCATCAAGTCAGACTATGCTGATTCTACTTTACATTATGTAAGAGTTAGAAAAGCCTGGGCTGCTATAACCTGGGTATGTATCAACGAGCCTCCTAGGATAAAGGAGAAAGCCCACGTAACATTTACCAAGCCACTTGTGAGTGTCCATGAGGCTATGCAAGTTAAAAAAAATCTGTTGATTATTGTCTTTAAAATTTGTTTTTCTTTTTCCTGAGACAGTCTCACTATGTAGCCTTGGCTATCCTATAGTTTGCTATGTAGACCACGTTGGCCCAGAACTCACACATCCACTCTTGTGTGCCTCCTGAGTGCAGGTATCAAATGCATATGCTACATACCTGATTTACAAATTTTAATTACATTTATTTATTTATTGTATGTGTGTGCACGCATGTGTGTACACATATATGGAGGTCAAAGGACAACTTTGGGGAGTCCCCTTCCTTTCACAATGTTACTCAAACATAGGTTAGGTTGTCAGGTTTGTGATGAGCTCTTTTATCCACTGAGCCACCTAGTTGGACACATTTTTTCCTTCTAAATAAAGGCAAATTTGAAAGCTTAAAAGGCCCAGAATAAATCCTGGGCTATGCTATATCCTAAGAGAGAGTTCCTGAATCTGAGGATTGAGTGTCTCTTATCTAAAATGACCACATTCAGATGTGCTATGGGTTTGAAATAATCACATAGATTTTACAGAATGAGCACCTATGATTAAAAGTTCTGAAATGGGGTTGGGGGTGGTAAAAGTGGCTTTAATTCCTGCAAGTTCTCGGCCAGCCAGAGATAAATAGAGAGGGACCATCTTAATAAACCGATATGTTCTAAAGTCTGGACAAAATATGTAAGAAATTTCAGATGCTGGAGCATTTTGGATTTCAGATTAGGAAAGTTCCACCTCTATAAGTAAAAATTTTAACATTTCTAAGATAAATTATCCACACATGGAAAGGAGAGGGAAGAGAAGGGAGGTGGGAACAGGGGGTGGGAACACACCATTTGCTAAGCACAAACCATTGGCCTGTGCTATACTAACTACCCTACCACAAGTGCTACTGTTAAACCTTTACTTTATAGGTGCATTAGGAAGGCACTGTTACCAATTTTTACCAAAAAGGAGAGTTCAGAACTATGCTGTGTGACAAAATAGCAGTTCCCCCACCCAAACCAAATCTGCTGACTCTACAGGCTGGTAGGACAGATCAGAGTAGATCAGGGTACATAGGGTGGATCACAATACCCTGTGCTCAGGGTAACTTCTTTAAGGGACTGGAGATGGGGCTCAGTGGCTGAGCATATGCATCCTGGGTTTATACTTCAGGAGGGAAAGAGAGAGGGGAAGATGAAGGGGTGGCAAATACCTTTCTTCTCTACTATCTTTTTTCCCTCCTTCCCTCTCTCTTTCTTTCCTTCCTTTTTAAATAGTTTTGAAACCAGAACATGTATTTCAGGGCTGACAGTTGAAACCCTTCATGGACCTGCATCTGAATGTGCAGTAGACAGTGTTTAGGAGCCTCATGCAGGACTCCCCCCACCCCCACCCCGCAGTGCTTTGTGTCAACACTTCCCTTACACACAAGTCATCTGGATTTTACTGATGTTCTCCAAACAGTAACATTCCTTTTGTTCATGTTGCTTCTGTTGCCAAGGCAAAGGAGAGAGCAACAGAAGATTTCTTTAGAGAATACTACCGAAGTGACACAGGTAGATGCAGTAATGCATTTGATTCACTAAACTTTAGGCCTTCCCTAAACAACGGCACTCTCAGTGATATATTGTTTAATTTGAGGTGAATTTAATAAAGGAAAGAAAATTAAAAAGAAAAAAAGGAAGGGTGGGAGAGAAATACCTACCGTAAACTAGGGTCTGAACTGCCCAAATTCAGTAATGCGATATTAAGCAGTGTTCCAGGGACATCTTTTGGTCGAATCTTGGTATGCTGAGGGATGGAGTCAGGCTGTGACAGTTCCCATCGGGTCCTGATATGAATGATAGACTGAACAATGGCTTCACACTCTTGGTGCATAAAGGTCAGCGGTGTGCCTTGGTTTGCAATGGTTAAAGTGAACTGGTTCTCATCAACTAGGCAGATCTCTTCGATTTCAGAAGCATAGTAGATATCATTTAGAAAGACGGATTGCCCCAATACTTTTGTTCTTTCTGCTGAGGTTACCTGAACAGCAGTAGAACCAACCTGAGAAACGGTGTGAGGAAAGAATAGATTATGGTTTCATAGAATTCTCAGAAGCTCCAAAACAAGTACTGAAGGGTAACACCATTCTGGAAAACCATGACCCGATCAACAGAACTACGTCACTGGGTCCTTTCCACTCTGCACACCCAGCTGCTGGGCAGAGTTCAGTCAAGAACTGTCTTCCCTCTCTATACAGCATTTCTTCTGCCTTGACCCGAATTAAGTACTTTAAAAATTAATCTAATTTATGTGTATGAGTGTTTCCCTGCATACATAGCTCTACATCACATGTGTGTCTGGTGTCCTTGGAAGCCAGAAGATCCCTTGGAACTGGAGTTACAGACAGTTATGACCCATCATGTGGGTGCTGTGAACTGAACCCTGGATCTTTAGAAGAGCAGCCAGTGCTCTTAACCACCGTGCCATCTCTCAGGCCTCATGAAAGTGTCTTGTAAGTGTGCAATTTTCTGCAGGACCACAATAAAGATCGAAATCTTGGTCTTCTCACATCTGGATGGAACTTATATTGAATATGAACTATGAGAACACCTGTAGAGGTCAGAATATAACCTGGTGAGTCAGGAAGGGCAACAAATATTCAAAACTGACCAGAGGTTTACCTTAATAGAAACTTTGGTGTCCTTGTGAGCTAGCTTGAGCGCATTGTGGAAAACCTTTAGATCCTCTTCCAGTGCCAAGGTAGCAGCAGGGAGCTTCTGTTGCTCGTGCTCTATGTGCTCAGCCAGCTTCCCAGGACAGTCGATGAAAATGAGCCTTTTGCTGCCCTTGAGGCCAGTCAGCAGCCGCTCATGGTATTTGGTGTACTCCCTGACCCAGGAGTTACAGTTATAGATATAGACTGCAGACACGTTGTCATAAGCAAAGCCAGGAAAAACAACAAACCACTTAGAGAGGAAGTCTGTTTTAAAGCGATTGCTAGGCCCAGTATGGGTAAGGTCCACTACAATTTCATATGGCTTTGCATAATATGGCTTTAAAGTCAGCAAGACATGGTATATCAGCAAATCCCCATTGATTTGGCCAGTTTTGAACCTAAGGAAGGCAACAAAAAGAAGAAAGATCGTTAAGATGTCTGAATGTATAGAATATAAATTTACTTTCTTTTGTTTTACCTTTACTAATTGTGTGTGCATGTAAGGGTGAGCACAAGCATGCATGTGGAAACCAGAAGACAACACAGCACACCCATGGAGGTAAGAGACAGTTCCACTCGCTTCCTACCAGGTATGTTCTGGGATTAGATTTATGCTGTCAGGCTAGCAATGACAGCAGAGTCACCTGCTGGGCCATCTCCCTGACCCCTTTGAAAAATTCTGCTGTTAATTTTTTCATATTTCTAGTTGTGAGTTTAGCCTTTAACAGCTGAGCCATCTCTCTGGTTCTGACTAAATTTTTAAAGAGAACAATGATATGAAACAAGTCTTCAAAGTATAGATTTTTTTTTTGTTTTACATTTTCAAGACTTTGAGAAATAAGGGTAAAGAGAGAAGGAACAAATTCTTTAAAAATTATGGCAATAGCAACAAATCTGCCCATCAAGAAAGAAGGAAGCCAGTGAAGTGCTGAAGGAGGCTGGGTGCACCATGCTCCTCAGAGAAGCCAGTGGCTGGAAAAGATGCCCAGAAGCTGTAGCCAATCCACGGAGCTGATCTTGAACAGAAGGTGGCCCAGCAATGAACGCAAAGACTCAACTCAGGACAATGAAGCCAGAGGCCCATTTCATAGGCTAGTTTAAGTTGCGAGAGTTTGAAAGCTTTCTTCCATGTTTACAATTGAGAAGAGACGCAGCCCTGGGATTTGTTTGTTCATTTTGTTCTGAAGACAGAATTTCTCTGTGTAGCTCTCTATGCTGGAACTCACTCTGCAAACTCACAGAGATCCAACTCCCTCTGCCTCCTGAATGCTGGGATTAAAGGCCTGCACCACAACTGCTTGGCCCAGGGATTATACATTTATATTTTGGATAGGAAGGAAAAGCTTTCCTCAAAAAAGAAGGAGCTGAGAAATGAAAAGAGAGTCTGGGGTCTTGGCCATAATCTGAGTCATAGATAAAACTCTCCCCCTTGGTTAGATTTATCCACAGACTGTTCAGCAGTGTAAGCCAATGTTCCATGTTTTGATTAAACCACATTAGGTCATACACCATGTCCACTTGGCTTGGGTCCAGGAAATCTCACTGGAGCAGTGAAGGAATCAAGAAAGGGCTGACACAAATGCACATGGAACAGGCTGGAGTAAATACTGTACCACTACTGCAGCAAGCCTGACCCTCAGGAAATGTATTAGGTACAGTGAGGCCACGTAGTCTTGACAGGAGATCTCTGTAGGTGAACAGTCTCATCAGGCCTTACTGACCGGAGGAAGGAAGCTAGAATTGCTAATTTTGGCACACTGTGGTCAACTGTTGGTAAACACTCATATTTGCAAACCCTGCCAACAGGAAGGCTTTGCAGTCCCTCTGAGACTCACCATGGGTGTTTGTGAACAACAGTAGTGTGTGTGTGTGTGTGTGTGTGTGTGTGTGTGTGTGTAGCTTTGCCATTGCCATGGACTGAGGTATTCAATTCAAATGCCACTCATTCTTTTTTTTTTTTTTTTTGGTTCTTTTTTTTCCGGAGCTGGGGACCGAACCCAGCCACTCATTCTTTAAGACTTGATTTGGTCCTTACACATTCGCCCAGGGTTTCTTTGGCTCCCCGCAGTCATATCTTCCTTACAACTGAAAGAACATTAATCAACACAAGTAGGCACAGTAAGGAAGATATCAAGATTACTGTGCTTGACTTTGATCCAAACAACTGTATTAACTCAGGCCCACTGTTCCTTATGCTCCATTATCTCTGAGTTATGATAAATACCTTTATGTAAGAATTTTTAATCTTGTTAAAGAATAAAATGACAAGTCGAATTATTTTTAAAACGAGAGAAATAGTTTAAGATTAAAAGACCCCCTTACCACTCGAGGCAATTGGGAGAGCTGGTCATGACAGTGGGTGAACTGGCCCTGCCCCTCAACTAGCTGCAGCACTTGGGAGAACAGGCCCTGTACCTTACCTGGTCAATATAGTGGAGCTGGCCTCATAGAGAAGGCAGGTGGAGCCAGCCCTGAGTGTGTGAGATATGACCCAGCCCGTTGCTATCTGCAGCATTTGGGAGAGTGGGCCCTATCCCTCAACAGGGCAGCACAGTGGAGCTGAGCCTGAGGGCATGAGAGTGGGATGGCTGACCCTGCCCCTACGTGATGGCAGTATTAAGTGGGCTAGCTGGAGCAGTGCTGGAGAGCTTGCCCCAGGTGGTGTGGATAAGGGAGAGCTGGCATGCTGACTAGCTTAGCTACCATCTAGGCCCAGATTCAGAGCTTTGAGTTGGCCCACCCCAAAATCTTTATCATCTGTGAACTGAAGGAGCTCATGAAAAGGCCAATCTTGTTGGTCCAGACCTGAAGGATCTCCATGACAGACAGCACCGATAGGATGATTGGAAGGAGTCCCAGGAAGAATCCAATACTGACAGTGTGACAGAAGTGAGGGCCTTGAACCAGACCAATGACTCACTGCAATGAACATCTCCAAGTGAAGATGAGTGGACAGAGGGGTAGACTGTGGGACACACAGTGACACAGGATGAGTTGTTTTCTATGGTTTGTTTTGTTTATTTTATTTTTGTTTGTTTTTATTATCTTTTGCGGGGGAGGGGAGGTTGCAAGGGTGGAGGGCAAATATGAGAGTATGGGGAGATCGGACTGTGGGGTTCATGATTTGAAACTTATAAAAAATCAATAAGAAGTTGAAAAAAGAGAAAGAAAATACACAGGTTGGTCATTCCTCTTCTAAAAAACATTTTCTGAATGCCAACAGAAGCCAGGGTTGATAATTCAAGCCCATTACTCAAACCATGGATACACTAAAGTGCAACTTGACTTCATAAGGCACATATGACACAGAGAAACTTTGTGTTTAGCATTCAGTGTCACCCACCTAATGTATGTGAATGTGAATGTAATGAACGTGAATGTGAATACTGCAAAATCCGAAGGAAATCTAACCCTGCAAATATATCTGGGTTTAAGCACTTTGGACAAGTTCAGCCTGCATGATGTAGTCTACATCACTCACAAAAGAAACAACAGAGGGGGAAAAACAGTGTGAATTTCAAAAGAAGGTAAGACTGACATGAAATTACATATATAGTGAGAACTATGTAGACACTGTGAGGAGGCAGTGTAGAACCTGGTGGAAGGAAGTTTGAACTGAACAGAAAAGAGAAGTCGGGCCTGAGGAGAGGTAAAGGAAACAGGTGACTAAGTGTGTTCTACAACAGCTAGAACATTAGACCCACATCGGTGAGCTCTGAGAGGCGCAGATGGAAAACAAGGGAAGGCAACGGCGTTGAGGGAGCAGAGCTCTGTTCTGTGGATTGCTGGTGTCGGAGCCCACTATCCTGCCTGCTGAAAATAAACTGGCTGGTACCAGCACAGGCCTACTAATACAAATGTATGTAGACAGTCTGACACTTTGGTTGTTTTAAATCAATATTCCCATTAATGCAAATATTTTGTAATTGCTTCTGAAAATATAGGCAAGTTTTTTCAACTTAGTAAGAAACAAGGAGGCTGCGGTTTTGGTCAGTTGGCAGAGTACTTCCTTGGTGGATATAAGAAAGCTTTAGTGCAAACCCTGGCACTCAGATGGATGTGGTGATACAAGCCTGTAATCCTAGTACAAGGGAGCAAGGCAGGATGAGCATAAAGGTAAGGCCATTCTCAGCTACATGCTGAGTTCTAGGTTAGCCTGGACTACACGAGAAACTATTTCAGGCCTGCTCTCTTTTGAAGGTAAATGGAGGAGCAGTGAGTGGATCTGCGGTAGAGGGAGGTGTGGGGGGAAGACTAAGGAGAGGAGGGAGGGGAAGCTGTGGTTGGGATGTATTATGAGAGAAAAATAAAAAAAAGGAAAATAGCAAAACCCAAAAAGTATTCAAAGCTACCATGGGCAACTTAATGAACCTGACTCGAAATAAAAAGGAGAGGAGCTCAAAGAGAAATGGCTCAGCAGGTGCTTGTCATACAAACCTGGTGACATCAAAACCCACATAAAGGTAGGCATAGATGACTGGGATCAGCCCCAATGACACCATAAAAATAAATAAAAAATGAATGTTATATAAATTAAAAGTGCTTTTTTTTTTAAGGAAATGAGGAAATGTCTAATGAGCCCAGATGATTAGTGTGGGGTGATCATTAGAAAAAGGGGGATATGATCAAAGACAGCATTAGAGATGCATGAAGTGCTTAGGGCTAGTGAGGAAACAGGAAATCAGAGATGCTGAAGGGAGGATCCTAGCATGATAGGAACTGAGAGGGTCTGCTGCAACCCAGGCTTCGGTACCATCAGCAGGACCAAGGAGATCATCAGGGTATCTATCTGACTTCACAGAAGACAACGTGATCCAATCCAAACGTGTCTAATGTGAGGTGATGCCAGAGACTACACACACCACACTCTGCAAGCATTCTCGGGCCCAAACTCTGCTCAGATCGCTGCTGTAGTTCACAGCTTGAAATGGCAGTGACGTGTGTGGCAAATACCTCCAAGGACTCTACATTTATGGCCATCACGTAATTTCCATTGATAATACTAGTTTCAAAAACAGAGAGTAGGGAGACACCGCCGGAACCTGAAGGAAACAGACCGGATAAACAGTTCTCTGCACCCAAATCCCGTGGGAGGGAGAGCTAAACCTTCAGAGAGGCAGACACGCCTGGGAAACCAGAAGAGACTGCACTCTGTGCACATCCAGACGCCAGAGGAAAACACCAAACGTCATCTGGAACCCTGGTGCACGGAGGCTCCCGGAAAGAGCGGCGCAGATCTTCCCAGTTGCTGCCGCCGCGGAGAGGACTTAGGCAGTACCCCACGAGCAAACTTGAGCCTTGGAACCACAGGTAGGACCAACTTTTCCCCTGCAAGAAACCTGCCTGGTGAACTCAAGACACAGGCCCACAGGAACAGCTGAAGACCTGTAGAGAGGAAAAACTACACGCCCGAAAGCAGAACACTCTGTCCCCATAACTGGCTGAAAGAAAACAGGAAAACAGGTCTACAGCACTCCTGACACACAGGCTTATAGGACAGTCTAGCCACGGTCAGAAATAGCAGAACAAAGTAACACTAGAGATAATCTGATGGCGAGAGGCAAGCGCAGGAACCCAAGCAACAGAAACCAAGACTACATGGCATCATCGGAGCCCAATTCTCCCACCAAAGCAAACACGGAATATCCAAACACACCAGAAAAGCAAGATCTAGTTTCAAAATCATATTTGATCATGATGCTGGAGGACTTCAAGAAAGACATAAAGAACTCCCTTAGAGAACAAGTAGAAGCCTACAGAGAGGAATCGCAAAAATCCCTGAAAGAATTCCAGGAAAACACAATCAAACAGTTGAAGGAATTAAAAATGGAAATAGAAGCAATCAAGAAAGAACACATGGAAACAACCCTGGACATAGAAAATCAAAAGAAAAGACAAGGAGCTGTAGATACAAGCTTCACCAACAGAATACAAGAGATGGAAGAGAGAATCTCGGGAGCAGAAGATTCCATAGAAATCATTGACTCAACTGTCAAAGATAATGTAAAGCAGAAAAAGCTACTGGTCCAAAACATACAGGAAATCCAGGACTCAATGAGAAGATCAAACCTAAGGATAATAGGTATAGAAGAGAGTGAAGACTCCCAGCTCAAAGGACCAGTAAATATCTTCAACAAAATCATAGAAGAAAACTTCCCTAACCTAAAAAAAGAGATACCCATAGGCATACAAGAAGCCTACAGAACTCCAAATAGATTGGACCAGAAAAGAAACACCTCCCGTCACATAATAGTCAAAACACCAAACGCACAAAATAAAGAAAGAATATTAAAAGCAGTAAGGGAAAAAGGTCAAGTAACATATAAAGGGAGACCTATCAGAATCACACCAGACTTTTCGCCAGAAACTATGAAGGCCAGAAGATCCTGGACAGATGTCATACAGACCCTAAGAGAACACAAATGCCAGCCCAGGTTACTGTATCCTGCAAAACTCTCAATTAACATAGATGGAGAAACCAAGATATTCCATGACAAAACCAAATTTACACAATATCTTTCTACAAATCCAGCACTACAAAGGATAATAAAGGGTAAAGCCCAACATAAGGAGGCAAGCTATACCCTAGAAGAAGCAAGAAACTAATCGTCTTGGCAACAAAACAAAGAGAATGAAAGCACACAAACATAACCTCACATCCAAATATGAATATAACAGGAAGCAATAATCACTATTCCTTAATATCTCTCAACATCAATGGCCTCAACTCCCCAATAAAAAGACATAGATTAACAAACTGGATACACAATGAGGACCCTGCATTCTGCTGCCTACAGGAAACACACCTCAGAGACAAAGACAGACACTACCTCAGAGTGAAAGGCTGGAAAACAACTTTCCAAGCAAATGGTCAGAAGAAGCAAGCTGGAGTAGCCATTCTAATATCAAATAAAATCAATTTTCAATTAAAAGTCATCAAAAAAGATAAGGAAGGACACTTCATATTCATCAAAGGAAAAATCCACCAAGATGAACTCTCAATCCTCATCTTCGATTGGTTTATATACAAGTGTGCAATTTCTAGGCTTGAAAGTAAAATGATGCTATCTGGTGCTGGATAGAGGAGCCTTATTTTTTATTATGGCAGCTTGCTATTTTTGTAACATGGTGACTTGGTTGAACACAATAAAGTACAGTAGTAACTGATCTCCCCCTCTTCCTGGATGAGTGAGGAGATGATTAAATGTTGATGTCAGCATCCATGAGCATATTCAGATGAGCTTCTGCTTCTGTTGAAAAGGATGCTGTGTTTGATTGTGGTCCGAAGCTTTGAAGCACTACTTGGCATCTCCTTCCTTGGAGATCTCACTGTTTAAACATAACAGATTTGATAGCTTGTTGATAAGGTGAGGTCCAGCTTGTCTCCACTAGGTCATCTTCATGTGAATCCGGTGGTTATACGGTTTTGTTCTAGGGATATTTCATTTCTTTAATAACGGTCTTAGCTGACATTCATGGAGAGAATGAATCCTTAGAACTGTGCCACTAGTGAAAGGAAATCCTGTCTAGAGTATGTTTCTTTACAAAGCTGTGTCACACCATCCTTTGGGCCCTCTGCTGGAAAAGTAGAATCAAGTCTCAAATAATGCCTTTTAAATTGTATCCTCTAGTATTATAGATGTAGGACAGTACTGTATCATACCTCTGTGGATGTAAAATAGCTTGTACCTGCTTTATGATACGTAGTAGTGACTGTGCTTTATCAGAGCTGTTTTTAATGATGTTGCTCAGAATGTTTTCTTTCCAGATGATGATTGAGAGGCTAATTTAAAAAAAAAAAAGGTGCCAGGTACCACAAGAGTAACAGAACTGTGCTGTTTTCTCGGGTTTTGTTTTTTTACTTTTTTTTTTTTTTAATGGAGTGTGCTGGATGTCTCTACAGTTTTGTTTAGATGACCGCAGAACCTGGAAAAGCTGTTGCTGCTGTTGATGCATAACACACTGCTATTATTGGTCTTTTTATATAAATATAAATATATATATACAGATATATAATTTGAATTTTTTGAAACTTTACCTGTGCTGTCAACTTTCGAAAAAAGTATCCCCGTTTACTGTGTTGAGTTGGCACTGTACAGAAATTAACAGCCATATTGGTCTAGAAATGTTGAACTTAAGTTTTTTCCATTTGTACAGGGGTAACACACTGTATTAAATATGTAAGGTCTTATATACGTGGGTTTGATTACAAAAACTAATAAAGTATTCTCTAAATTAAAAAAAAAACAGAGAGTAGGCATAAACAATAAGACATAGGTTGAGAGAGAAAGGGAGGAAGGGAGGAAGGGAGGGAGGGGTGGAAAGCCCTCCCCATTCTGGGGGTGGAGACTGGCACTACAAAGCCTCTTGTCATCCTATTGCCAACTGGACAAGTCAGTCTTTGCTTTTCCCCGTGACATGTGTTTGAGCTGCAGTGGAAAGGAAATGTGTCATCTGTGGTTTGGTTTTAAAAGTAGAAAGCTAGCTGTACGTATCGTCTTAAAAAACCCTGCAGATTTAAGTTTCATAGTCTCCAAACTAGTCTTCTTAAAATAAGAAGAGAAGAAAAGAAGTGGCTTGCTAAGTAAAGGTTGGGACAGAGCGCTCTGTAAGGTAGGTCGCACATGTGGCTTTTCTTATTCCTTCCCACGTCTAAGTTTGTTCAGGTTAGTGGAGAGGAAGTGCTTTTTCAAAGATGCATACATATATCTAACAATGTAGAATCGTTGTTTTCTCTATTGCATTATGAAAAATTAAATAAACTGTATAATCAATGAGAGCTAGGAAAATTTATAATTATTAGTATGGAGTTTTAAATCAGGAGGAAGGTCTTGAGTTTGTACTCTAACGAGTTGAAAAGCTTTGGGTTTTTTTGTTTTGCTTTGTTTCTATATTAAGGAAATACATTCTTATTACTAAAACTTAGGAATTACAAATCTGACTAAAAATGATGAGACAAAAACCAAAACCAGAAGATCAAAACCTTACTAACCCAGCCTGGCCTCTGCGGCATAAATTAGAGATGTAGGAACAGTCTCGATTCTCAGGCAGTTGTGAGCCAAAGAGACAGTCTCATTTTGTCAGCAGTTTGTGTACTGGGGCATGACGGCACATCTGGATGAAGGCAATCAACAGCAGACCTATTGTGTTGTCCTGCAGTACACTGCTAGCATGTGTGGTGTATTCTGCACTGTGAATGAACTAATGTGATTAAAATAACCTGTATTAAGTCATTTTAGCATTGAATACATAAGTCTACTCTGGTAGAAAAGGATGGACATTTCTTACTAAATCAATTAAAAGTGCTTTTTTTGGTATGTGACTGACTTATAAGGTATCCAGAGAATTCTATCATTCAACTTGAAGACTGAACTGAATACTATCACACAAAAGTCAGTGCACTGTATCTTTAAGCATCTACCAACAGTCATGATCCTAACAGTGATCTGGATCCCAAAACACTGGGGTTTTTTCCCCTCTCCATTCTTAGTATAGAATATTAGTCAAAACATAGTTTCTAATTAGCATCACTTACTATATGCTATTCCTGTCTGTGCAACTTAGCATACCTCATCTGTTAGTCTCAACTTCTGGGTTTTATTCTGATTCCGATATTGTCGAGTGGCATGTATTATACCATAGCAAACCTCCCTGCCTCAAGCGTGACTAGCAGGTTGGTATCTGTACTGCTTGGAAGTAGTTTAGAGACAGAATCTTAGGCCCTAACCTAGACTTGGAAGGAAAAAAAAAAAACCCTCCACATATTCAAGTTTGAAAGTCACATCTATAAAACATACAGGGCAAGACAACTACAAGACAACTATACTCATCAAGTCTCAGAACAGTCTAGTGTTTGCTCAGTCTCCTCTCATTTATTCTCTGACTGAAAGTTACTCTGGAGAACTGGTACAGTATTATAAACACCTCATCTGGTCCTGGCTACCCACCTTTGATCCCAGAACTCGGGAGGTAGAGGTAAGCTGATCTTTTAAAGAGCAGAAACAACTCACTTCACTAAAGGTGTAACCAAATGTCTCTTGCTAGGTTAGCGTACTTGGGGCAGACATGACAGCCCCAGGGAGATCTCTAAGCAGATGGCTAATAACAAGAGCTAAGAGCAGAGTTTTGTCCTTTTATGCATTGGCTTCTAGGAAGCTCCACACCACAAACTGAAGTTCAGCTTTTGGGAGGAGAGGTGGGATGCAGGCTGAGCATGTGCTACCACAAGGCCATGCTGGCTGCTGGGTCTCAGCCTTCAGAGTCAGGCGCTGGGTTCTAGGGCCCCAGGAGCTTGATGAGTGATTCCTTTTAATTTTTCTCTATAATTTCTTTTGTAGATTTCTGTTAAAATGAGGGATTAAAAAAATGTCAGTTAAAAATGACAAGGGTGGCCACCTTTTATATACCTTTTGAGTGCCAAAGAAGTCTTTTGGTTTTCCTGATTCTAGGCTGAGAGAAGCATTATGCCTCTGCTATTTGGAAAGCCATAGTCAGCTATGGCAAAAGACGTGGAATCAGCAGTGCCCACAAAGCTGCATTCTAGGGCCAGCATCCTCAGACTTTTAACATCATACTGGAAAGGACAAACAGCATTCAAATTCTCACCAGATGCACACTTGCTCTCAAGACTCCACCGAACCTTCACCCTCCCCCTCCCACAAAAAAGCCACTTTTGATAACTTTTAGAGCTTGAAACAAAACTTTCAAGGCCACATTCTCTTTTACTTCAAGATAAGGACGAGCTTCTCAGAGGGGGGACACTTCAGTAAGAAGAAGCCTTCAAAGAGGAAGCACAAGCACAAAAGCAGAAGCATCTGACTGCAAGCCAATGTCCAAGGCACTACCTTAAAAGGGAGAATATGTAGAGCTACGGTGTTAAGGTTAAACATGGTAAACGTAATTGCAATGCTAATTTACAGTCTCATAGTGAACAACAAAATTTTTGATTTGTATATACATTCTAAGAACAGGAATGAAAATTTAGTTAAAAAACAGTAACAAATTCAATTGAGAAGAATTCAATAGCCAAGGGTAGGTGTGGATCTCTGTGTCCTTGTGTTATCTCAGTGCACCCTGTTAACTACAATTACTCCACATGCCAGACACTGTTCTCCACAAACTAACAATTGATATTGCTTCTCAACAGATACCAGTGTACCTGTAGGCATGGAGCACACAGGACAGTACCTGCATCTTGTTTTCCTGATGACAACAGTGTGGTCCTTGTCTCCTGGAACAAAAGCAAACTATACACATCTGTGGGCTAACAGTATCACTGCCTCGGGTTCCATTAATCAAAATGGCACGAGCAGACATCCAAGTGAGAAGAACACAAACCTTGTCACTCCTTCAGTGGGTCACAAGGTGAGTGCCTTAGACAAGCCTGCATCATCTCCCGTTGTGACTTTAGCTCCTACATCTACACCCAGGTCCTCCACGCCCCATGCCTTCAGAAACAGTTCTCCAACAGCAGACATCAAAAGTCAGGGGGAAACTTTTAAAAAGGAAGTCTGTGAGGAGAACACAAGCAACACGGCCATGCTAATTTGCTTAATTGTAATTGCAGTGCTATTCCTTATCTGTACCTTTCTGTTTCTATCAACTGTGGTTCTGGCAAACAAAGTCTCATCTCTCAGAAGGTCAAAGCAAGCAGGCAAGCGCCAGCCTCGGAGCAATGGTGACTTTCTGGCAAGCAGTGGGCTCTGGACTGCTGAATCGGACACTTGGAAAAGAGCAAAGGAGCTAACAGGCCCCAATCTCCTGATTCAATCTACTGGTGTGCTTACCGCTGCCAGGGAAAGGAAACAAGAAGAAGGAACTGAAAAACTCAACTAGGCCATGGTTTGGAAGGGGAAACGCAAAGCAGCAATGAGGAAGGTTGCGTTAAAAATAAAGCTGGCTGCTGGTATTTCACTTCCGTGTTTGCTCAGATGATCAAAAGTCTGCCATGCTGTTTGTTTAGCATCAAACAGACCAGAGGGAGATGTATGCCTGCTGAAGTCTTATTTCTGTTTCATACTTCATGTTTTTAAGAAAGTGAATAAAACAGCAGCAGCTGAAGAACTAACAGAAATAACATGAAGTAACTAAACACTGCTGGGCAGCAGCGGACGACCTCTGTCTGAATGTACTTGAACTTGAAGAGTTCGATTAAGTCCTCAGAGCCAAGCAGATGCCACAATGCCTAGCAGAAGTCAAATTCCTAACGTTCAGAGTTCAACTGCAATGCAACAGCTCCTTCTCACTGGATGAGACAGAGCCCGCCCCAGTGGTCTCTTAGCACAGCTGATGTTAGGCTCCATCTCTTTACCTTCACATATGGCACAAGGCAAAAGTGCTTTTCTACTACACATAACACATTACAACTTAATTTTGTACAATAAATGAAAAAAGACTTTAGAACAATGCTGACTATGTATCTCTCATTTACGTTGCTTTAGAATGTGTTAGAAAAATAAGAAAAACAACACAACCAAAATAGATGAGATGCACACCCACAACAGAAGGCTTTAACTATAAAAAAGGTTTAATATTCAAGAATAACATTTGAAGGGACCAGAGAGATGACTCAGAAGGAAAGGCACTGGCTGTTCTTCCAGAGGACCCTGGGTCTATCCCCAGCACTCACATAAGCCTAAGAGCTGGCTGCAACTCCAGTTCCAAGGGATCCTGGCTTCCTTGGGCACCAGGCATAGGAATGGTACACAAACACAAAAGCATAAAACATCCATACACATAAAGTAACTTTTCAGAAAAGAATGACATTTATATTTTGTCTACAGTTTACTAGAAGGTTACTAAAAAGCACCAGCTAGGTGTGGAAGCACACATCTCTACTCCCAACATTCTGGAAGCTCAGATCAGAGGTTTTTGAGTTTGAGGCTAGCCTGGCCTGCACAGTGAGACACTGTCTTAAGCATTAACAACAAAACATAACAAATGCCTTAAGGTTGGTCAGAGTTTATAGAGTCTAAGGATGCTAAGTAATACAAATAATCACTTCCACTTTTACTCTCCAGAGCAGCATGGATAAAAAAAGAAAGTCAATTGTGTGTTGTGTGTGCAAGTGCACACCTGCATGCATATGTATGTGTGTGTATGTATGCACATTTGAGAGTACAGGTGCTCACAGAATCTAGTTTACTCAATATCCCTGAGGAGCTGGAGTTACAGGTGACGATGAACCACCTGATGTGAGTATTGGGAATTGAACCCGGGTCTTTGCAAGAGCAGTATGTTCCTTTTGTCCTTTTAAATATATTTATTTATTTATTAATCACATATCTAGCATTCTGTCTGCATGTATGCCCAAAAGCCAGAAGAGGTCACCAGATCTCATTAAAGATGGTTATGAGTTACCATGTGGTTGCCGGCATGTGCTCTTAACCTCTGAGCCATCTCTCCAGCCCAGTATGTTCCTTTTGTAAACATTTAAGGATTTTTATTTTATGTGAGTGTTTTGCCTGCATGTTTGTCTATGCACAATGTTCATGAAGTACCCTTGAAACCCAGAAAAGGGTATCAGATCCCCGGGAACTGGAGTTACAGACAGCTGTAACTTGCCAGGGGGTGTTAGACTTGGGTCCTTACAAGAGAGCAAGTGCCCTTAACTGTTAAGCCGCCCTTCCAGCCCCTTACCATTTCCCTCATAGTTAGTGACTCATCCCGGCTACACATCAGAACCAAATAAAAATGTCAATACCTAATTCTCATGCCCTATTCCAGTTATAATGAGCTGATTTTCAAGTGAAGTACTTGGTGTTTCTTCCTAATTCCCTAGATGGTGTTTCCCTAGATCATCATATTCACTTCTGTCACACTCTGTCACTTTAAATTCTGGGTTACATCTTTACATGAACTGTGTGTGGAGGGGTGCATGAAATCAAATTATTTTCTTTCTTTCTTTCTTTCTTTCTTTCTTTCTTTCTTTCTTTCTTTCTTTCTTTCTTTGTTAATGTGTACAGGTATGTTGCTTGCATATGTGTCTGTGCACTATATGTGTCTGGTGCCCACAGAGGCAAGAAGAGGGCACCAGCTCCTCTCTGGAACTGGAATTATACACAGATGGGTGTGAGCTGCAATACAGGTGCTGGCAGCTGAACTTGGTTGTTTGGAAGAGCAGTCAGTGTTCTTAACTGCTGAGACCAATTTTCTCATGAATTTATTACTAGTTAAAAAAATTCATCTCCCTAAACAGTAAATCATAATGTTACACCAGACAAAGCAAAATGTTGAAAAATGAAAACCAAAGCACGAGAGCGCGAGCAGACCCTTGGACCAGTGTCTCTCTTTCTCTGACATCTCTTCCGGCTGCTCTGCCCTAGTCCTTTTGCTGTTAGGAGGTCTGTGGGTGGAGTGAGGGTTTTGTTTGTTCTGTAGCTCAGGCTGACCTCAAAGCCACTGTGTTTGATGATCTTCAACACACCAGAGCCTCCTGCTCCACCTCCGAAATGCTGAGATTATAGGCACGCACCATTATGCCACACTCTACTTGTCTTTTCAAGGGGGAAAACAGCCCTGACTGGAAATGACTTTGGACAGTGCTCCCGTTTTCTATAAATTAAAGATGAGGTTGGGTGGCAGATGCAGAGTGATAACTCATAGTTATCCTCATAGAATCAATTGCTATAAACAAATACTTGTCCGAGGAAACTAAAACAGAATAACTTCTTTCTAAAGACAGGAAAGTGACTAAACAATTCCTTCCATATTAAATACATTTGTCAAATATAACATAAGACTTTTATTATGTACTCTAAGAATATTTAAAATCTATTCCTCAATACTTGATTTTTAAGCACGCAGCCTAAGAATGATACCTTAATGGGAACCTTAATGAAAAAGGGTAAAGCTGTCTACAGAGACAGTTTCCTAAGTTATTTTTGAACAAAAACATTTTTATTTTCTACTCCTGGATATAGTGAGTATCATCTTAATCTAAAGATTTAAAAGAATATTAAAATAGTAAATTAAAAGCTTTATAACAGCAGGGTGTGGTGGAGGCACAAGCATTTGGGAGGCTGAAACAGGGAGATTGAAAGTTCAAGGCCAGTCTAGGTCATACAAGACCCTGTTCTAAAAAATAAACAAAATCTTTATCCCCCCAATTAAAAGGTTTGTTTATGGGGCTGGAGAGATGGCTCAGCGGTTTAGAGCACTGACTACTCTTCCAGAGGTCCTGAGTTCAATTCCCATCATGGTGGCTCACGACCATCTGTAATGGGATCCCATGCCTTCTTCTGGTGTGTCTGAAGACAGCTATAGTGTACTTATATAAATAAAAATAAATAAATCTTTTTTAAAAAGTGTTTATAACATTTTTATTACATTCTATTACTTTTAAGTCCCTACAGGTTAAGAACTAAGTCACAGTAATTTATGATCTTTGGCAGTGACTAAGGACAGTGTTCCAAATGTTGGCATTTACTGTATCTGCTATACTGTGCACCCAGAAGGTGTTTCCATTTATTTACATCCCATAATATGTCAGGGATTGCAATTTTCACTTTTCAGATGAGGAAGAGGCTAGAGGAAGACCTGTTTAAAAAAACTTTCCACTGGTACGGTGAAACTGACAGCAGTTGGTTGGAGCAAACATCCCCCAAAGTTCTACAATGTGGCTGAGGACTGTGATTGGACATTGTTTTGGGGTTTTGGTTTTTTTTAATAATCACTCTAAGTATCCATAACATAGATGGTTACAGGAAGTCCCTCACCCTCCCAAAAGTCACCCCTACTCCTAAGGGGAGGATGGTCACGTCTATGCCCTTCTGTGTAAATTATGTGTTGCAAACATTTTTTAAAATCCTCCGCCTTAATACTTCATTTTTGTTTTTAATTTCTGATTGCCCTCCCCCTTTTTTTTGTTCCCCACAACTTGATGCATGAAGGTTTGGCTTCCCTGGGAGTGGGCTGAGGTGTTGAGGCAGCCAGGGCTGGCCTGTACACTGACTTGAGACCATTTTAATAAAAGTGCACATCTTAAAAAAATTTTTTTCCTTCTTAGACACTTAGAGACTTCAATAGACTTGGCTTAGTCAGCTTCTCCTTTGGAAAGTATTGGGGGACTGGAGAGACAGCTTTATAGTTAAGGAGTGCACTGAGCTCAGCTGCCCATCACCTGTGTCCAGGCAGCTCACGACCAAGAGCATCTCAGCTTCTGGGGGTACCGAACCCTCTTCTGGCCACAGAGGCCACTCATGCATATATGGCATGCATATACATTAAAAATACAAATAAAAATGTCTTCTTTTTAAAGGATGCATTCGGGCAAATGCACAGCACATTGGTAGAGTTGTGCCTAGTATGTGTGATCCACAGGTAATATTTCTTCAGAGGAGGAAATGGTGACTGAGAAGGGCATTGACTTGCCTAAGATTTAAACAATACTCATTTCTTCCAATAAGAAATCTCCCTCAGAATTTACCTCAGAATATATAACTTCTGAGTGGCAAGACTCAGCTCTAAACTTTTAGATTATATAACCAAACGGCTGGAGAGTAAGGGATCAGCTACAAACACTTAAAGTCATACAGATTGTGTTTCAAAATAAGCTGTTGAAGGAGCACACTTCTTAGTCATTCTGTGGCATATTGCACTTCCTGTGGCTGCTATTGATAAACTTCCTCTGCTGCACAGAAGCCATCTCAGTGTGCTAGAGGGCCAGTTTTAATCTGCACTGAAACACCCCTTTGCTTTCTCAGCCAAATCACCAACATGTCCTGTTAGGACAAGAATTTACATTCTGCGAAAGAAGTTCACAGGTAAGTACACCCTGACAGAGGCCCTCTGATTTCTGACTTCAGTTTTGCTTATTTATTTTAAAAACCAAAATATCTTTAGTGTTTTAGAGTTAGCTGAATTCAACTCTCGACAGCTGAAGGGTGTCTACAGAAAGTTTCTGTAGCTCGGCTGTGCAGAATTTTATAAACTTATATTCAAGGTTGATATTGTCTGAAAGATTTTTATCAAGGTTTTAATATCAGCCCTTTGAAGTTTACTCAGTCCAAATATTTGTTAACATTATTTAAATAACTTTTAAGTAAGACAAGAGTTAAAAATACATTAAATTCTACAGGCTTTGACTGAACTTACAATCTCTAAAGTATTGTCTAAAATTTTAGGGTTGGGGCAGAGCCTGCTCAACATGTATGAGGCCTGAGAGGGAGCAGAGTCTAACTGACTTTCTACACAGGACTTCTACTCAGACAGATTTAGATTATCTCATCATTTTTTCCCATTATTTAAAAAAAAAAAAAAAGTCAGTGTTTCCACATGTAGACCAGGCCGACTTCTAACTCAGATCTTTCTGTCTCGGCCTCACAAGTACTGGGATTAAAAGCATTCACTACCATGACTGGTGTAAATTATTTTTGTCTAACCCTTTTAGTTTATAAACCATGAACGGTCACCTTTATTTTAAGTTAAAAAGAAATTAGCTGGATACTTACTATGTGGTCTTTGTATAAAATAAATTTTATATTTAAGTAATAATTATGATATATAGCTATTATATGTTATTTTAAAAGTTCCATAAGGCAAAAATATTATGATAAAATGAGTATGTGTATATTCACATCATCTATGTGCTTCCGTCACATACTCTGAGCTGGCCGGCTAGTGAAGAATATAAACAGAAAGAAACATCCACAGAAAGGACATTTTGTAAAAACTTGTTAGTATATGCAAAAGATACTTGCCTTGTGACTAAATGAAACAATCACAAATGAAATAAATAAAAATGCAACCCCAATGAAAAATAATTTGAAAGTGGGTCAGACCCTATTTCAACACTTCTTCAATATAACTTTTCTTTATAGCAGTCTGGTTTAATTTTTTTGGGTTTTTAAAACAAAGTGTTCCCCTGCCCCCATGTGTATGTAGACCCCAGCTGTTCTGAACTCTAACTAGGCTGGCTTTGAACGCACAGAAACCTGCCTGTGCCCTGAATGTAGGGATAAAGGGTGTGTGTACCACCACTGCTATCAGGCTTAGCTTGAATTTTTTTTTTAAATATTTTATTTATTTATTATACATGAGTACACTGTAGCTGCCTTCAGACACACCAGAAGAGGGCATCAGATCTCATTACAGATGGTTGTGAGTCACCATGTGGTTGCTGGGATTTGAACTCAGGACCTCTGGAAGAGTAGTCAGTGCTCTTAACCACTGAGCCATCTCTCCAGCCCTTAGCTTGAATTCTTTAAAGCAATGCATGTTACATAAGTTTTTGAAAAATAACGATGTTTTAAAGCTCAGAATTGTCTAAAACATGGCTAGTCTCAAGTTTCTATTTTCTAATTAGAAATATCATGTGACTCTCAACTTGCTAAATATATATCTGATGCCATTTAATGCTCCATCTTTGAAGAAGTATCACAAAATTTTCAGTATACTGTAATTATGACAACTCATTGGCTAACTATTTAAAACTCCTAAACTGCTCACAGACTCCTGGACTGATGCGAGCCTCCTGGTATTTCTTTTCCTACCCTTTATGTAAGCCTAGCCCTAAAGTTACTCACACAGTTCCAGAGACCTTACAAGGAGTCTTTTTCTCCCACGAAGCCTTTCTTGCTTATAACTCTACAGAGACTCAGCATCTAGCAGAGGTCAAAGGCTCAGGGCAGCATGGGCCCCACACTAGTGCCACAGCTTAGGGCTGGGACAGCTTGCCAAGTTAACCAACTTCTCATTTTTTTTTCCTTTTTAAGATCTAGAAGATGAAAATATGAGCACCTAGGTCATGCAAATGAATCTTATTACTCAGGAATTTTCTGGGTGCTCAGTAATGGTAGCTACCATCACTTATTTAAAATGGCCATAAAACACCACTTGTAATTCAAGATTGATTTCCTTTTCTGGTTTTTTCCTATTACAGTTTTGAAATGTCACCAGTTCAGAGACAGCACTAGTACTCTGTGCCTAACTCTCACTCTCATATGTGTACTATAATTTACTTGTCTTGCTGCCGTTGGTTTTAGTTTTGGTTTTAGGGGACAGGGTCTCCCTACAATGTAACCTTGGCAAGCAGCCCTGCCTGCCTCTGCCTCCAGGAGTGAAGGCCTGAGCCTCCACACCCAGCTGTAACTCATTTTCTTACATCAAAATAGCCAAAAGACTTAATATTTTGTTTATTTATTTGAGTCAGGGTATCATTACCTAGCCTTGGCTGGTTTGGATCTCCTTAAGTAGATCAGGCTAGCTTCAAATTCACAGAAATCCACTTACCTCTACTTCCAGTGTTGGAATTAGAGACCTAAGACACCATGCACAGTTCTAAGACACAATCTGACGTAACTATCTACACTTACCTTTTTTTCTAAGAAATGTTTTCCAAAGTTCATCAATTCCTTATTAAAATGATATACTGCTTACCATGGCTAATTTACAGCATTGATTTTACTTAGGTAATTTTGTGGTAATGGGGACCAAGCTCAGGGCCATGTGCACGGCAGACAATCGCTGTAGCCCTGAAACACTCCCAGCCCTGGCAATATTCGACAGGTACACACACCCAATACAATACCAGGGAGTTCCCATTTCATTGTAACTGTGCTTGCATATGGAGTCACTAAAAATATGTACATTTTCCTTTTTAAAAAACCAGGAAAAACAACCAAAATACACAGAGAAGGTTGAGAAATCTAGATTTTCCTCAGCAGGAGATTAAAGGATTTTAAGAAAGGTCTATACAGACTGTTGACAGGTTCTCTTGTAGTTGTCAGGCTTGTATCTGGGTAGTGTTGGGGCAGTGAGGGTGGAGAAAGCTGAAGGGCCCTTGCAGTGGATGAAGCCTGGAATAAAAGTTTGTTTGAGGATGGGTCATCTAGCCTCTGTCCTAGATGGTCAACTCTTTGTGGTTAATTCTTGTTCCCACATAGAGGCCAGTGACAGGAAATGACAATTCCCAACAGCCTCTTTATCCATGTCAATTCTCTCTCCCTGACTGCACTTTACGTACCTCAGTCTTCTTTAGTATCTTCCTTATAATTAATAAGCAACTGCCACTCCCAGGTATTTCTTTTTCTTCAATTATCTTTTCTAATCAACTGATCCTTTCCCACATATCTAGTGCATCCTAAAATTTTTATACTCCTGCTAGTACTCCTTTTTATAAAAGAAAAAAATTATTCTCATTACCGTTCCTGTTTATTCTAAATTTTAATCCCTTTTTTTTATCCCCTGCCCCAAATCAGCTGACCATCACCTTTTTCTGCAAAAACAGTGTGCATTTAGGAACATACCAGTTCCAGAGTTGGTAAGAACACTGCATAAGTTTGTGTATTATAGGTAACAGAGCTAGCTTCATTAAATCTGATAAGGCTTCCTGTCTCCCAAAATTATTAAATCCAAAATTTCTTCTTTTCGTCTTGATGCTTCTTTTCTAGCCTGCTGTGAGCAGCTAGAGTAAGATACTAGGTTCTCATACTCTGCTGTGGAAGACTCTGGGGGGGGGGGGGTAACAGGACAGAAACGATGAGCAGGAGACCGCTAGGCTATTTCAAAGTGAGCTTGGCTTTACTACTGCTGACAAGGGGAAACATCACCCTGAAGCCTCTAGCTTCCTACTGACATCAGAGGTGATGAACCTATCATAGTTCATCTTACAAACCAGACTGGGTTTTAAAATTCTGCTCCTGTTTTAGCTAGTTCCTCCTCTATTTCCTTTTTCAGCTAACTAAAAAGAAGAACCGTATGGTTTCTTTATTTTAAGAAAAGTCATAAAAGAGGAAACATTTTTAGTTGGAGACAATTCTGTATCTTCTGTTGCTTTGGAAAGCATTTTCTGAAAACATTTATAAAAGGAAACTCTGAACGCCATTTTCTAACCAAGGCTTTTTTGGGGAAGTAACCTATAAAATTACTGTGTGGAGTGGCATGAACGATGACCACCTAGAGATGAGTCAGACCCTCATATCCATGCCAAAAACGTCAATGTTTCCTGTAAAGAACGTTAAAAGATGGAGAAAACCCAGAATTTAACTCAGTTTTCTTTCCTCTGCTTATATTATGGTAGAAGGCTTAATAGAAAGTAAAAGTAAGATGCTAGAGAACAAAGAGGCCAGCGCAGATGAAACGCTTACTGAGGGACTCGACATTGGAAAACGTGAAACAGTGGGGGAACAGAGACAGTGCAGACTTTAGAATATTCTCATGCTGTCACTAACAGTCACAACCCAGACAAACTGCTCAACTCATTCTAATTCACTTCTGTGAGGGCTAAATAGGGCTAAATAAAATAAAGTATGTAAGTCACAAATTTATAGCACATTTTATAAAGCTATTTTCTTCCTTTTTTCCCCTACCTTTGTGGAATTGTTTTTTAAATCATCTCGTTTGAGGCAATGGGAATAATAACAGAAAATGCACAAACAACATAATAAAAACAACTATTCAGGTGAGGAGAAGCAGGAGTGAGGCACGTCCACAAAGAAGGGCCCAAAACTCAACAAAACAGCGTGCCAAAGAGGCTCAGGGAACAGCTGTCTGTGCCTGTGGTCAGTCAGAGAACCAGGTTTATGAAGGGGAATTTAAATTGAGGTCTATGAGATGAAGACAGGTTCAGACATATAGTCAACAGAGAAGAGGATTAGGCACAAAAAAAAAAAAAGTCACATTAAAGACAGCAAAATGGCATAATGTAATGTGTTTAGTAAGTATCCATGGAAGCTGAAGCTTGGTGGGTAAGGTTTCTCCAGACAGAGACGTGTATCCTCATGTGAAGTAGTGACCAGAGTCACTCATGTTCTAAGGATAATTAATCAGTACCAGGCAAGGGACTTCAGAGAGCTGTTTTAAATTTTAGGCTTGAAGCGTAAGAGAGAAAATTTAAAAAAGAAACAGACTAAGAAAAAACCATTGTCGTTTCTTGGAAAGTCCAGGTCCTTCCGGCTCAAGCATGTGATCTCAGCAACCAGGGATCTCAAGCGCATGGCCAACCTGAGTTACACAGGACAAGTGTCTTAAAACACAAAAACAAACAAGAGAACAAGAAGGGGTGTCATTTGTCATTGTTCTATTATGCCCGGGGTAGCTGCATAAAGAAATAAAAAATACGTAAATTGTCAAAAACCTTTTATTGTATCTTTGGAGTCCTGGAAAAACTAATTTCTTATCCTATATAGAAACTAGTATCTAACAGTCTGAGATTGTCTTCCTCAATGTTAAGAAACAGCACAGCTATCTCAGACAGCGCACACTGTGCTTGGGGATGTCCGGAGAGCCCATTATCCTCAGCGTTGACAATGTCACTTTAGAGTGCAAGGTAACTGAAAACAACAAACTTAGGTGACCCAGAGTTTGACACAGTTAAGTGGACAGTATACAGCTGAGACTTTGGAAGTTAAGTCTTCAAAGTTTCAGCGTTTTCCACAAAAAGACAGCTGTGAGGCCTAGGAGGAGCCCAGCCCAGGCTCCTGTGCACACCATCTGAGCTGAAAGACAGATGTGCGTAACTACTTCTTTATAGATTTACATTCTGCTTCACTCACCCTGGAAAACCTTACCAAAGTTCTCCCAGGCCAAGTTAGTTCCTCTGTTCATCTACCGAGTATGAGGAAACATCAAATTATTGGAATTACTTTTATTTTTTGAGACAGGGTTTCTCTATATTGCCCTGGCTGTCCTGGAACTCACTGAATACCAGGCTTGCTTTGAACTCAGAGATTTGCTTCTGCTGGGATTAAAAGTATGTGCTACCAAGCCTGGCTGAGATTACTTTTTACCTGCTAATTTTTCCCATAAAAATTTAAAACACTTGAAAGCAATTTTTTAAAATAATTTTATCAAATCTAGACTAGGGTCTGACACAATCTGTCCAGTATCAGAATGAAAGTAGTAATGGGCTTCTTACCTCACCAACTGGGCTAGGGGGACTTGAATCACTTTAAGACTTTCTTGGTTTTTGCTTTTTCTTTCAGATTTTATTTTTAATTTTCAGTGTGTGTGTATGTGTGTGTGTGTGTATGCGTGTGTGTGTGTGTGTGTGTGTCTGTCTGTCTGTGTGTCTGTGTGTGTGTGTGTACATACATGAGTACATGAGTGCTGGTGTCTGTACAGACCAGAGGTGTTAGATCCCCTAGGACTGGATCTATTGAATTTGCTGATTATGAGATATACATATGAAATGTCCACTAAGACATTATACAGATGGACTCAGAACAAAGGAGGTTCGGGATGGATATGCAGGTTTGGTAATTATAGCAGAAGGGTGAGAGTGGAAACTTACATAACTAGAACAGAGAAAAATGAAGGCAGAGAGAGACTGAATTCTGAGTGTCTATATTTAGGAGACAGGAAGAAAAAAAAGATCTAACTGTAGTGGTGTGAAAGGAAAAATTGTATTACAAGAGTTACTGAAACATTGGTAAAGGAATAGTCAGTAAGATCAAATATGGTGAATAGAGAGAGGAAAAAAGAACATAGAGGCAGCAGTGTAAGGCACTGGTATTCTCTGCAGAGGCAGAATCACCTTATTTCTAGGAACAGACAGCGAACAGAGCAGAGAGCCCATGGCATCAGGTTGAGCCTGCACACTCAAGACATTGTGAAATGAAGGAGTGGAGTCCGAGGAACCTAGAGGGGCTGCGAGGTATAGAGATTTTATAAAAGAACTTCCTTATAGAAAGAATCTTTGTAAAAGATTACTTCCCAGGAACTCCAGATGCTGTGCTATAAACTGGAGTCAAGTAGAAACCAGAATAAAATTTAACCAAATGCCTAACCAATCTATTTCAGGCATTGCAATGAAGAGTCAAATGTAACTCGACATCGGATGATATCTTATCATCTTTCTTTTTCTTTCATTGTGAAATCACTAGTAAGGAGGAAACATCTGAAATGGAATTCAGATATTTGGTCTTCATGTTGCTTTGTCAATACCTGAACAGTACATTTTCCTCAGAGACAGAAGCAACTACAGCAGAGCATCGTCCACGGTCTACTTTACCTACACCATTGGCGGTTCATGTTACAAATGATTCTCAAAACACAGGAGGGAATACTTTGAGTCAAACAACACAATTCAACAACATTTCTTCTGGACAACAAGTACCACCTGCCCAAACCACTCCTCAACAAGCAACACCATCCATCCCACAAACATCACTATCTGGGTTCACTCTGACCAATCAACTATCATCTTCTGCCCATAATTCTACTAGACAACCACCAAAACCTCTTGCCTATACTTCTACACAACAGCCACCATCAACTGCTCCTACCTCTTCTGCAAAACCAGTACTACACACTACTGGTAATCGACCCACAAAATCAACACCAACTATTTATTTACCAAGGGACACACCACCACCACCACCACTTACTTCAGAACCAACGACTGGCAAAGGAACTGCTCATAAGAACAACCACAATGCAATAGCCGCCATATTGATTGGTACGATTATAATTTGTATGTTGGTAGCTATACTCATGATTATACTGTGGAAATACTTGAGGAAACCAGTCTTAAATGATCAAAACTGGGCAGGTAGGTCTCCATTTGCTGATGGAGAAACCCCAGAAATGTGTATGGATAACATTAGAGAGAGTGAGGTATCCACAAAGCGGACATCAGTTGTTTCCCTTATGCCTTGGAAGCCAAGCAAGAGCACATTGTTAGCAGATGATTTGGAAGTTAAACTGTTTGAATCAAGTGAACACATCAATGACACCAACAACCTCAAAACTGAGAATGGAAAAGACCAAATGCATGGTTTATCAGAAGACAGTGCTGATGGGTCGACAGTTGGTACAGCCGTGTCTTCTTCGGATGATGCAGATCTGCCGCTGCCACCTCCCCTTCTTGATTTGGATGAAAACCTATCAGACAAGCCCACAATGATAGTTGTACCTCCTTTACCAAATGATTCTACCAATCTCCAACCACCTCCAGATGGTCTAAATCAAGTGTGTGAAGATCATCATTCCCAGATCAACGAGCCATTCTCACCACCCCCTGACTCATTTAGTGTGCCTCTGTCAGAAGATTTTGTAAGCATCCAAGAGTCTACCCGCGAGGCTCAGTGCCAGGAGTTCTCTGCCCCTGACCTCAATCAGGACCTCATGGACTCCCTGCCACCTCCACCTCCAGAGCTGCTGTAAAGTGACAGCTGGCTTTCTAGCTTCTCCTCCATCCTGAGATGGCTCCACCCATTTCTGTCCTTGTGGTATGGCACATAGGAGAGGACAACTGGCATCCAAGCGACCATTCAGGATCTGCCTGACACCTGACTGAAGCCCAGCACACAGGGAGATTATTATGGTGGTACACTTAACAGCCATAGAAGTTATTTTTTAAAGCAGAGTGCCTTTTATGTATGTCTATGATAGATATGTCAACTGAATCACTTTGGAAACATGATCTACATATACTTATTAGTACCCAGTAGATTTTCCCCCTGAAAAGCTGTATAAAAACTTATCTTAAATAAATAAAATTCTATTTTTCCACCTCAAAATTTGGGGTATATATGAGAAATTTTAAATGGTGAAAGTTTTAGTACTTCAAATACTAAATACTTTAATTTATAGAGATTAAAATATATATCTAAGAATAAGACATTTCTGTTTTTTTGCTTTACTGGAAACACACAGACACAAACTATATTAAAGACATAAAGTCCAAGTGCTGTGTTGGGGAACATTTACCCTGAAAAAGTGAGCACCTACCATAAAATGCAGAGTTTTCTTTCTTTCTTTATAATTAAACATTTTGTGTATATACGTGTTTTGCCTGCATGTATACAGATGTACCATCTATATGGCTGGAACTGAAGTCACAGGAAGTTATGAGCTGCTGTGTATTGTAACATGGGTGCTGGGAACTGAACTTGGGTCCTCTGGAACAGCACAAGCTCTCTAAACTGTTGCGCTAGCTCTGTAGCTGTAATCACCTTTTTAAATGTACAAGTCCAACCATCACCTGAAGACTGTCGAGTATGAGGTACTCGTACAGAAGTGGGTACGGCCTTGTTGAAGTGGAGGGGTCAGTGGGTTCCGGCCTACTTAGTGCAGACATCAGTGGGGCTGCAGAGCGTTTGTCTGCCCAACGATCACACCCTCCTCCCCTTACTATTACAAGGCCAAGAAAGGAGAGTTGTTTAGAGCACAGATTTTGGGAATTTTCAGGACAGAATATTATTTATATTTATTACAATTTATTATAAACATATTTATTTGATACATTAATGTTCAAATACTAGATGGCCCATGTGGAATGAAAACCAAGCAGGCTCTTGGGCAATGAAGCTTTATTACTACTGCTACTAAGACTACTAAGACTATTATCATATTACACAATTATAAATAAACAATTATTATAATTATATGTAAATTTATTATGGCTGTTGTGTTTTCCGAGACAAGAGTCCTCTGGTAGCCATGGCTGTCCTGGAACTCTCTCTACAGACCAAGCTGTCCTCAAACTCAGAGATACACCTGCCTCTGTCTCAAGTCTCTAGGATTAAAAGTGTGGCCTTTAAGACTCCCTAAAAACACCAGGCCTAAGTGCTGTTTTATCTTTTACTGACAACACTTGTTATCTCAAGACACAGCCAGTGAACTACTTATTTCAAGCAGGGTGGTTTTTCATTCTATTGCACTGGGTCTTTTCTGTCATCCACAATAAATTCCTTACATGTGTCCTCAAATGATTTTTAAGGCTAATTTATGCTGCTGCAGTCATTAAGGAATTTTGAGAATTTCTTGTATTTAAGTATCTTGATTAGAGTAATGAGAGGTAGCAGCCTGAATGCCAATTATCCAATTCCTCTCATCTCACTTGTAGGACCAAAAGGCTCTTTCCAAAGTTGTTCCTTTCAACAAGTGCTCTTTCCTACTCACCCATTTCCCCACCCCCAAATAACAATCCAGGAGTTCAGAACTCAGTTACTTGTCAGACTTCTTTAAGCGCTACTCTTACCTTTTCCCATGTTCTCTGCATAGCAGATACTAAAGTTAGCTGGATTTTTTTTATTTTGCTTTTTTTAAAAAAGACATTCTCTGCAGGGAGGGAACAATTTACATTTATTGTATGCAATTTCCTGCAACTAAGGTCAGTGGAAGCTGAGCAATTCGTTGGTGGCATCCCTGCTTAATCAGCAGGAAGAAATGGAAATTAATAAAAGAAATATAAGAGAGAAGAAAAATGCAGGTGGGAGAAAACAAAAACAAAACAAAAAACCTGAGAGAACAGCCTCACCATTTAGGATATTGCAGAGAAAAGAAGCAAGCATGGGAGTGGGATGGATCAGCGAGTAAGGTGCTTGCTGCCAAGTCTGACAATCAGTGTTTGATTCTGGGGCTCCAAGTGGTAGAGGGAAAGCACTGACTACCACAAGGTGACCTTTGACTTCCACGTGTATGGTAAAGCATGTAAGCACATGTGGTACACACACACGCATGCACACACAGGCAAATATAAGAGAATTTAAAAATAACAATGCAATGGGAGTAAGACCACCGACTGAAGTGCATGTTGCACACCAGTGGTCCTCTTGACAGATCTGTATGAACAGCCTGGAAGACCAATTAGTAAAAGCCCTAGTTTTTTAACTGCTAAGGAAAACAGAACCAGGGAAAACAAGGGACTCAGACAGAAGTCAGTTTTCACTGTTTAAGAAGTAGAGTAAGGACCAAAATACTTGGGGACTTCTAATTCACATGCTCTGTATGAACAGAGTAGGACAGAATGATCAGAAATAAGCTCAAATGCCAAATCCAGGGGGAGTAAGCACTAGGACAACTGAATAGATACTTGAAAAAATACAACTGGATCCACATTTCACACTACTTAGACTGGACACTAAGTAGACAAGATCTTAACAGACAGCACAGTTACACAATACACGATGCTGCTGAATTCCTTTATGATTTGAACATGAGCAAACATCTTCCTAGCTGAGGCCTGAAGTCTAGAAGCAAATAAAGAAAAGGGAAACTTTTCAAGTATCAAAATCAAAATATAACTCAGCATTAAAAAGTCAAAAGACAAACATAAGACAACTGAAAAATTGTAAGTTAAATCAAGACCAGTAGTAATACCTATATATGTGAAGAAACTTCTTAAGGCTGGACAACAGAAATGACTGGACAATGGACAGTAAAAAAGCCAAAAACTTATAAAACATAAAACACATCCAGAGGGGGAAAAATATACATGGGTGGTTCTTGAAAACATACAAAAAGGCCGGAAATGGTGGCACACACTTATAATCACAGCACTCAGAGGCAGAGGCAGGTAAATCTCTGAGTTCGAGGCTAGCCTGATCTACAGAGTTAGGTCCAGGGCACCCAGAGCTACACAAAGAAACCCTATCTCAAAAAGACAAACAAACAAACAAACAATCCTTTAAAAAAGTTACTGGTAAAATATGAAACTATTTAAGCACAAGGGTCACAGAATGTCATTATTTGCAATAACAGAACTATAGGAACAACTCAGATGCCTTCCAGTACAAGATTGATCAAATAAACTAAGGTATCTTCTCCAAGGCATAAAGAAATGAATGAGACAAATCCAGGTCTTTAGAATTATCTTCAAAACAAATTAATAGGAAAAACTGAATAAGATATAGAACAATATATTACACAAACTTCTACATGAGAAGACAAAAATATGTAATATATACATATACTTTCTTTTAAAAAACATCTGTTTTTTTTAAAGAAATCCCATTAAGACGCACCCACAAGCAAATGATATTAGTTCTTCTGCCCAGCAACAGGAGCAAGACAAGAGACTGGAGGCTCGAGCCAGAGCAGTAGGAGCCCTCGTATACACAGTTACAACATTCTGACTCAGCAGCCGTAAAAACGGAAAAGTAGCTAAAAAAATAAATAAATAAATTTAACATTACGCCATGTTCATGACAAACAGAAAAGAATGATTTCAAACAATTCTGGGTACAAAATTGGCTGACCCTCCTCAGTGACAGATATGCCAGAATCCATCCCAACTGATCCAACTGTCCGTCATCTGCACTAACGTGACTGTCCTTTGAGACTGTGCTTCACAGAGACAAATAAGCAGTTAGGTCAGTGCTATTAGGAACACTGTGGGAAACACGGGGATGTAAAAACAACTTTGAACATTCCCAGAAGGCAAGTAGATAAATCAGGAACATTCTAGAGAGGCTGAAGGGGAAAAGCTGGCTCGGTGGATAAAAGCACTCACTGCCAAACCTAATGACGAGTTTGATCCCAGGGACCCGCATACATGATGGAAGAAAACTGATTTCCAAGATGTTCTCTCATCTCCACATGTCCATCACAGTACTCACATCTCACACACACACACACACACAGAGTTTTAAAATGAAAAGGCAAAAGTTGAGAAGTAATAAAGTAAAATTCTCTTTTTTTTTGTTAAAGATGGCAAAGTGACTTGAATGTTGATGGAGTTGTCTCGTCAGTTCTTCTGTGCTTTAACAATGCTTTGGTTCATGTTCTTATTATTCTGTTGCTGTCGGCAGAAAATTCAGTCAAAAGGTAACTGTGTTAAAGACTATGCAATCCTAACCTAAAACCTAAAATTTTGTAAATGCTCATAAAAGTTCAGATCTTCATCCAAAGGATTCTCTCAATAGGGGATCTATGCATACGTATCTGTAGATGTCTTTTGGTTTGTTTGTTTTTTTAGTGATTTCAGAAAAAAAATTGTTTTGGATATATTTCTTTATTCACATTTCCTGGTTTCCTGTCCATTCCTCGCCCTCCCCCATAATGGTGTCCTCCCCCATCCCCTCCTCTTTCACCACCCTGTAGATGCATCTCAATAATTCCAAGCGTGGGAATAATTCTGGTCTCAAGCGTCTTAGAAAAGGGATGCTGAGGGTGGAGAGATGGCTCACTGCTTAAGAACATTTATTGCTCTTCCAGGGGACCTGAACTCCTACTCCTAGGTTTGACTCCCAGCACCCACATGACATCTCACAACCTGTTGTAACTGCAGTTCCAGGAAATTTAACGCCATCTTCCGACCTTAGCTAGCAGGAGTCACACATGTAACACAGACATACATACAAGCAGAACATTCATACACATACAATAATAAATAAATCTTTAAAAAAACAGGGATACTGAACCTGCATTAATGACAGCACTTTGGCTAACAATTAATTATGAGAACAATCAATTTGATCAATTCAATAATAAAGGTGGCTGGAGGGATGGTTCGGCGGTTAAGAGCACTGGCTGCTCTTCCAGAGGACCAGGGTTCGATTCCTAGCAAGCACATGGCACCTCACAACTGTCTGTAACTCTAGTTTCAGAGCATCTGACACCTTCACACCGACAAATATGCAAGGAAAACATCAGTGCATATGAAATAAAAAACAAATGAATTATTTTTAAAAAAGTAAATTTATTAAAAAAAGGAATAAAGGCCAACTAGAGTTGCTGACTAAAATAGAATGGTCACTACCTACTATGCAGGTATATAAATAAATAATTTAGGTTGTATTTATAGCTACACACTCAGCCATCTCTCCACCTGTTAGCATCCCTTTTCCAAACTGCTTGAGACAGAAGTATTTCCTGCAGATGGACTGTTATACAACAATTCCCAAGCTTGGAAGAAACATGTACATGTACATATATACATACACATCATAGACATGTACATATACATCATATACATACACATCATAGACATGTACATGTACATATATACACTCCTATGGCAACGACTACAGCAGGTGGTTTGCTATATCTTTTAAAGGTTAGAGAGAGCAATATATCCTCAGATACAAAGTTACGTCAACTCTTTTAATACTTAATCTAGACCAGCTGCCTAAATAGATATAATTTGTGAAGTTATCTAAATTATAATTAATGCTTCTGTATAGCATCTAAGAAAAGTTGTAGCAAATACTTATTTTTTAAAAATTATTCTTCTTTCCAAGTACGGTAGCACATGCCTTTAGTCCCAGCACTTGGCAGAGGCAGGTAGATCTCTTGAATTTGAGGTTAGCCTGGTCTATAGGATCTGTCTGAAAAACCAAACAACCCAAAAACCTGTAATACACTATTTAATTTCCTCAGAGCCTTTAACAGCATTACAACTGCTGTATTTAAAATACACTGAAATCACAACACCTTTTTCTTTTTGAGTACCCACAGAAATCTTTAAAACAGAGTAAATTTGAAATGAAAAATATATGCCTAGCAGAATCCGATCCTACTGTGCTTGGATATTTGGTCTACTGCTGGCACTGTTATAGGGAGAGCAAACAAGAGCTGGTGGTCTTGAGGCAGCTACTAGCAATGGGCTCTGAGGGCTACGGCTTGGTTCTGCTTCTCATCTACCACTGGACACGACCTAATCCTGTGCCAGTGACCAAGTACTCCAGTGTCCATGTTTTCCCTGCCATGAGCAACTTCCTCCCCCTCCCCCTCCCCTCCCCCTCCCCCTCCCCATCCTTCTCCCTCCTCCTGCAGTTGCTTCTGTCAGGTAGTTCATTATAGAGCCTGTAAAAAGTCACTATTAAAGACTAAACTTAAATTAATTTTGAACTCACTGGTTAATTAATTATTTTTTCTTTCAAATGGAGGTACTTGTCAGTGTAATTTGCATAGGTAATTCCATTTCTTTTTTTTTGTTTGTTTGTTTGTTTTTTGTTTTTCCGGGGCTGGGGACCGAACCCAGGACCTTGCGCTTCCTAGGTAAGCGCTCTACCACTGAGCCAAATCCCCAACCCGGTAATTCCATTTCTATAATGGCAGAATGAGTCTTCCTAAGAGAGATTTTAAGGCTTGGCAAATTGATTCTTAGTCCTAATCCCTGAACTGTGTTGGTGGGTGTGTGAGCTGACAGGGAATGCTAACTGTCAAAAGCAAACCATTCTCAGCCCCCAACAATACTGCTGAATGCAGTACCTCAAACATGACTTACAGGGATCATGGCTGACGACTAGATTCTGAAATCCATACACAGAATCTAAAGTCCAAATGAACACTCAGAGGAAAGTGGTAATAAAACCCTGAGTCAGTAACAGTCACTAGCGACACAGACTGTTTAAATGCAGCTCCTTTTCGAGGAACACTTGTTTTACCCAGAAGGTGACTCCTACAAGACAGCTCTCTTCTAGGATAAGGTAGAGATTTCCATACAATCAGTTCCTTTCTAGATACAAGTAAAATAGCAGTTCATGAAATTCAGCAGGAGATGATACAGTATTCAGTACCTAGGTATTTTCTTAGCATGTAGTATACTAATAATTGTTGGTTTTTAAATGGTGACAATTTCATAATAAATATACTTTAATCTCCTTTTCTTTCCTATGCTAAATGGTCATTTTGTAAATTGGATTTGAATTTTAACTGGTTATTTATATAATTAGTTTACTTAAGATACCATAAATCTAGTCACATTTTATAAAAATTTTGATTATAGTTTCATCTTTTAAAAACATTGTGGCATATATTTTTAAGTCTATTAACTTTCTTGGAAAGATAACAAATAAATATGAATCACTGAATAAATAATTTGAAAGTAATAGTTTTTACTTATTTTATTTTGTTTATTTCAGTTTTTTGAGATAGGATTTCTCTGTATAGACTTGGCTGTATTGGACTCATTGTAGATCAGGCTGGTCTCAAACTCACAGAGACTTTCCTGCTTCTGGGTGCTGGGATTAAAGGTGAGCACTACCATGTCCAGCATTTTTTTGTTTTGTTTAGTTTTAAAAGATTTATTTTATTATCTGAGTACATTGCAGCTGTCTTCAGACACACCAGAAGAGGGCATCAGATCTCATTACAGATGGTTGTGAGCCACCATGTGGTTGCTAGGAATTAAACTCAGGACCTCTAGAAGAGCAGTCAGTGCTCTTAACCGCTGAGCCATCATGTCAGCCCTATGCCCAGTGTTTTATATTATATTTTGAGATAGGGTCTCATCTATTCCAGGCTGGTCTTGAACTTGCTGTGTAGTAAAGGCTGGGCTTGAATTCCTGGACTTCTTACCTCCACCTCCTGAATGCTAGGATTAAAGGTGTGTGGCCACTCCAGCTTTGATACTGTTATTCATAAAATAAATTAGTGATACCCAACAATACCTCTGGAGAAAGCAATACTCTATCCATACCATCCAAATCAAATCTCATGGAAGAAAAAAAAAAACTAAAAACAAACAACTCCATCTAACTCAAATACATAAAATATGAACAATTATTTTTACCATTAGACTGATAATTTAAAGTCAAACATTGGGAAAGAGAGGAAACAAAACAAAATATCTAGTAGATGTGTAGTAGTGCACATCTTTAATCCTAGCGCTGAGAGACAGAAGCAGGAAGATCTCTGTGAGTTCCAAGCAGCCAGGAACACACAGTCAGTGAAACCTGTCTGAGGCTGTTGTTGTTTTAAAGTCCAGCATCCTTACTTCATATGTGGCTTGTCCTGTATTTATCACTGGCACTAAGGCAGGAGTGTGTGAGGCAGGAGTGTGTGAGCATGCTAGGGAAGGGGACCGTGACAACGATGCATCTGGCCTGTGTGTAGCATCAGTCAAATGATCTTTTGTATCAGGAAGGCAAAAACAAAGTAATCATATTGAAATATTCCTGTCCTTCCTAAAAGGTAAGATGAAACACATAAGTGACTGATCCATTTGAAAAGCTAATTAAATATAATAATAACCATGATGGAGGAAGACATAAAAATCAAGATTTTTATCATGACATATAAAAAGGTTATGTGACAAATGTGCTTTTGAAAAGAACATAAAAATGCAGAAATTAAAAACAGTTCAATGAATATCCTGGAAATCAATTCACAAAGAGCATTTTTTCAACACACAGAAAGAATGTAGAGGCTTTAAGAAAAATTACACAAGCAAATGTTAAATGTGCAACCTAAGCTCAGAGAAATGCATAGAAATAAGTAAAGGCCAGCCCTAATCTGCATGGAGTATTCTACCCGGTTGAGAACTGAAGCTATGTGAGGCACTCTCAGGGCTGTAAATTTAAAGGAAAAAAGTCCATTTTGTTGCGTATGCACCTCTTGCAATAAATTTGAGTCAGCACCAATGACAGCTCTGCAGTCCTCCTATGTGGTGCTGATCAGGTGGTTGCAGAGCTTCGGCTCACAGCAACACAATGCAGCTGAGCAGGCGAGCACAGCCCACAGCCAGAAATCCTTCCGACTCCCCACAAGACGACCTTTAAGCCTCAAGTTTCCCGAGAAAATGAGATGCTGATGTGGAAGACGACATTATGGTAAGCAGTTATTTAAATTGGTAAAAGACGGATTATGGATTTTTTTTCCTTTTCTTTTAGCTTTTTCTAAGCTGTTAGGATTGAATATATTCAATAACAAGTGCATGCACCAAAATCTGCAGCAGTAATAGTCGAGATTTTCACCTTAATGTCCACTCGCTTTGTAAAGACATATATTGTTTTTCCTTTAGAACTGATACTAAAATATACAGGGAAAAAAAAAATCACTTTACAAACGTGAGGTTAAAGGTATGCTATCGGGCTTGATTTTTCTGAGTTCATTAAAACGTTTTTGTTTTTTTTAACCAGAATATAGTTAGTTATCCATGAAAAGATGAAATTTCAAAAACTGTTTTAACATCTCAAACTACAAACATATTGTGTCTTACAGTACTGCAGAGATTTAAGAAAAACAGACATGACAGCCATTTTTTTTCTGAATAAGAAAACATTATCAAAAATAGTAACAGCCTAAGCAAGACTACAAAACTCCTCATTTGCAGACAGTGCCATTCTATCATATTAAGGCTCCGAGACGATAAATAAGATGAATATATAAAGGGTAAAGATAAAGAAAAATGCAGGAGATCCTCATCCTCCCTCTCTCTCTCTCTCTCCCTCTCTCTCTCTCTGCCTCTTCTCTCCTCTCCCTCAGTTCCCCCACCCCCACCCCCCACATAGCCCCAATTGAAGGATTAGGCATTTGGACTATAAATGAAGGGCAGCTTTGTTAGTTTAATCACTGGAACAATTATAAAAGGACTCAACAACAAGGAGGTTTATTGAAAATTTTGCCGAATGCTAACTGACCCATGCAGATGCTGAGAGTGAATTTGCATATTAAAAGAAGGATGTATCTGTTTGTTTTCAGGCTTTGATGGAATATCAGATATTGAAAATGTCTTCCTGCCTGTTCATCCTTCTGTTTCTCACGCCTGGCATTTTATGCATTTGTCCTCTCCAATGTATATGCACAGAGAGGCACAGGCATGTGGACTGTTCAGGCAGAAACCTGACTACATTACCACCTGGACTGCAAGAGAACATTATACATTTAAACCTGTCTTATAACCACTTTACTGATCTGCATAACCAGTTAACCCCTTATACCAATCTGAGGACCCTGGATATTTCAAACAACAGGCTTGAAAGTCTGCCTGCCCAGTTACCTCGGTCTCTCTGGAACATGTCTGCTGCTAACAACAACATTAAACTACTTGACAAATCTGATACTGCTTATCAGTGGAACCTTAAATACCTGGATGTTTCTAAGAATATGTTGGAAAAGGTTGTTCTCATTAAAAATACCTTAAGAAGTCTTGAGGTTCTTAACCTCAGCAGTAATAAACTTTGGACAGTTCCAACCAACATGCCTTCCAAACTACATATTGTGGACCTGTCTAATAACTCACTGACACAAATCCTTCCAGGGACATTAATAAACCTGACAAATCTCACACATCTTTACCTGCACAACAATAAATTCACATTCATTCCAGATCAGTCTTTTGACCAACTCTTGCAGTTGCAAGAGATAACTCTTCATAATAACAGGTGGTCATGTGACCATACACAAAACATTACTTACTTACTGAAGTGGATGATGGAAACAAAAGCCCATGTGATAGGGATTCCTTGTTCTAAGCAAGTATCCTCTCTGAAGGAACAGAGCATGTACCCCACGCCTCCCGGATTTACTTCAAGCTTATTTACTATGAGTGAGATGCAGACAGTGGACACCATTAACTCTCTGAGTATGGTAACTCAACCTAAAGTGACCAATATACCCAAACAATATCGAGGAAAAGACACCACATTTGGTGTCACCCTAAGCAAAGACACCACTTTTAGTAGCACTGATAGGGCTCTGGAGCCCTACCCAGAAGACACACCCACAGAAATGACCAGTTCACGTGAAGCAGCAGCTGCAACTCTAACTATTCACCTCCAGGATGGAATGAGTTCAAATGCAAGCCTCACCAGTGCAGCAAAATCCTCCCCAGCACCTGTGACCCTCAGCATAACTAGTGGCATGCCAAATAATTTCTCTGAAATGCCTCAACAGAGCACAACCCTTAACTTACGGAGGGAAGAAACAACTGCAAATGTAAAGACTCAGCCACCTTCCTCGGCTAGTGCTTGGAAAGTAAATGCCTCACTCCTTTTAATGCTCAATGCTGTGGTCATGCTGGCAGGCTGAGGGTCTGCAGTTTCTGAAATGAAGGAGAACCTTCCTCCCTGATGTACAGTTGGGAAAATAGGCCCTTATCTAACCAGTGATTCAAGCTATACTATGTATTCAAGAAAGCCAGTATTGTATTTCTGACTTTGATGTAAATGAAGTAACTTGTCTTAATTAAAAGAAGTGCACAATGTCTTGGTACTTGCTGCTATTTTCCTGTCTTAAGTAAAACTAATGACTTTTTTTTTAAATGAAATGTTTCCTTTTTAAGGCTTCAACTTACTGCACAAAGTATAAAGAGCATCTAAACTTTAATATGTATTTTATGTATGTTTACATTGTCAAATGTCTGGGACAAAATAAAAGGCCTATGCTCCTGGCTGTGTCACGTGCTCTCTATACATTATCATAACCACCATGTAGCAGAATCAACATGAACTAACAGCTTTTGCTCTAGGGAAGATGAAGCCTTTAAGGTGGGCCACTCGAGGATTTTGCCACTTAAGTGAAACCAAGGCTGCCACTCTGTAAATAACTGCTCACACCACATCATTGTTTTACACACAAGCCAGAATTGTTTTCAATCTACATGATATCCTGCTTCTGAGGAACTCTTGCTACTTTGCAGATTATATAATGGACAACTGCTCTTCAAAAGGCAAGGAAACACTTAGCTTTGCATCTTAACACGGAAAACTTAACTTTGTTTTGCATTTAAGTATTAAAAACAAAAGAATAAAACATTTCCATTTAAAGACTTGTTAAAGAATTTTCTTGTATATTTAATTGAGCATTCATTAACCAAAATTAAATATTTACAGAGTGAAAATCTTACTGGTATTACTATAGGAGAAATTGAATTTATAAAACCAGAAATTATAATTTGATCTACCAAATTTAAAATAAGATTAGCTTGTGGCTAAAACCACGGACTCTAACAGTTTGGGTCACTCTGAGGGAGCTTGTGGGTTGGAGAGAAGACGTGAGGAGTGGGTGATATTCTTTCAGTCTTACAACCATGAAATTTCTAATAAAGGAGACTGATGGCAACTGCACTAGACTTCAGATAGAATGAAGTATCCAGAATTTTGGACAAAATATAAAAGTAGCAATCAACATAAGAAGCCTTAACTAAATTAAAGTGTAAACTAGCATATCCAAAGATAGTACAAAGGAGGCACTCATTTTTGTGAGATATAAAAAAAAAAATCTAGTTTCAAGCATTTCTAAATTTGGGGAGAGTGGAGAAATACTTTGTGTTTTTACCTTAAAATTTAAACAATCCATATAGTCTTCTTTCTCGGCTTAAAAGCCGCACTGCCTCCTGCCCTGCCCTGTGTGTGTGTGCAGGATGTGTGCATGTAAGATTGGGTGTGTCTGCTATCTTCCTCCATTGCTCTTTGCCTTACTGGCCTGAGACACGGTTTCTCACTGAACTAAAGCTTGCCGTTTTGGCTAGGCTAGATGAGCTGTGAGCTCTGGAGGATCTGTCCCCACCCTAATCCCCAATGCTAGGGGGTACAGCACATGCAGCGTCATTTTTTTTTTTAACATGGATGCTGCAGACTCCAACTCCAATCCCCATGCTTTAAGACCAAGGATTCATATCCAAATGAGCCATCTTCTGAGCCATGTAAAACATTTCCACCTAAGAAGGAACATTCTAGCAAACTCCTCTCCATACCTCTCGCTGTGGTGGTACGTCAGGGTCTCACTGTATAGCACTGGTTGGCTTGAACCTCCCTGTGTACAGACTAGTTTCCTATGCCCAGCGATCCACCGCCTCCGCCTGAGATTAAAGGCAAGCACTGCCTTGCCTGCCCTAACGTTGTCTCTTTTTTAAAAGGACTAAGCTCATGAAAAATTAGTTATATTTCAGGAAAAACCCATTATTATATGGTCTCTATAGTAGCTTTTGAGTATTTTTCTGCCTCTATAAACTTGTCTCACTGTATTAAGCAATCTTACCATGAATGACTTTAAAATGCGTTACCTCTTCAAATGAGCATGCTGGCCACTCTCCTTTCCAAAGTGATCGAGTGTCCTCACTACCCCTGAAAGAGCAGAGGCTAACTGCTTTCACAGTGCTTGCTTTACAGCATCCTAGTATTCAGTTGTTTTTTTTTTTTAAACGGAAATGCTTAGTTTCACAAGAACAGATTGTTTACATCTAACTTTTAAGTTGTGGATACCTAAAGCTTAATATCTTAGAATTCCAATGGAGACAATAACAAGAAAGTATAATTATGGATTATAATATTAGCAATACCCATGGATTAAACCATCCTGAACATGTTTGCAAAATGCAGAAGAAAAAGCCTGGTAAATTTACAAGTACAGCATCTGTCAACAACATTGATCATGTCCTCATAATTGGATAATACTTACCCTCTAAGGAAACTATATTAATCAAAGAGAGATCATCTCTAAGTGTTACTGTATTATTATTCTGCAAATACTTTTGAATGTGTCACTCCTCAGTGTCTCTTCTTTCAGTTCATATGTATAGACAAGCACAAACAAACGTCAGCACGCAGGGTGACTATCACAGGCTTTTGTTAAATGTCTTGGCCAGTTATACAGTAATTTTAGAGTTTTAAGTACATATAAAATAGGTGAGGTGTATTATATACATGTTCAACTTAGGATATCATCAACTAAGAAGACTTTTACTGAGCCGTAAGTCCACCCCTGGTCGAGGAGTCTCTCCTCTGTATTAACACACACAAACACCCCTGAGGCTTTGTCCTGTTGTAAGTAATTTACCTCTGTTAAGTTCTCAGTTGTACAATCCACAAAATATCCCACTGCTCTAAGCCAGTCTTCTCATCTAGGAAGTGGGCTGACAGAATATTGTTTAATTTTCTCCTGAGCATTAAATGATATAATCCCCATAAAACTTTCATAGTGCCTTGGCCGTTCACACGTTATTAAATAATGTTCTACAATGATGCCATGAGTCAACAGCAAACTCCTTTAATGGATACCAAAAAGTCTGAGAAGAGACGCCTAAAATCCTTGATAAGATTATACTTTAGAAATTACGTATCAAAAAAACTTAAAAGCCAGGTAGGTGTGTGGTGGTGCACACCTTTAACCTAGCACTTGGAAGGCAGAGGGAGGCAGTGGATCCTTGTGAGCTCAAGACTGGCTTGGTCTACAGACTAAGTTCCAGGACAGACAGGGTTGTGTGGAGAGACCCTGTCTCAAAAACAAAAACAAAAACAAACAAACAAAAAAAAAAAGTATCAAGAACTAGTTAAAGAATGATGTCAATGAATAGTAAACCACCAGCTTACGTCATACTGACAAAACCAACATTTTTATTTGGTTGGTTTCATTTTGAATGGCGAAAAGTATTTACTTGGCATTAATTGTGTCTCACAGACATCCATTTTGGTAAAACTGGCACAGGACTAGAGCGTCATGACAGCTGGCTGAAGAGAATAAGCAACTGCAAATCTCAGCTACACAACAGAGAGGAAGCACCTTTAGCCACGCCGTAAAACAGTACTTGGTGATTAGGGAGAGAATGATTCAATGGGTAACAAGGCTTTGTGTGCCTTCATCTAGGTTTGATCCCCGGAACCTATGCAAGGGAGGAAGAAATTTCATGCAGTTGTCTTTTGACCTCCATATATGTGCTGAGTCATGCACGTACCCCCACGAATAGGAAGGGGCATGTGCACGCACACGCGCGCACACGCGCGCACACACACACACACACACACACAAACACACACACACACACACACACACACACACACACCCGAGGGCTGGAGAGATGTCCCGTTGTTTCTCTCGTAGAGGCTAAGGTAGGTTTGGATCCCAGTACCAATAAAGTGGCTCACAACAGCCATTCATAACTACAGTCCCAGGAGACCTGAAACCTTCTTTTGAACTCTGTGGCAACAGACACATGTGTGGTAAGCATACATACCTGTAGGCAAAACAGTCATACACAAAAATCAAAATAAATAAATAAATAAATAAATAAATAAATAGGGCTAAATTGAGAAAAAAAAGAAAAATAGTATATTTAAATTAAAAAAAAAATCCCATCATTTGGGTTTTCCAGAACAACGCACAAACAGATAACATTTTAGTTAAATAAGAAACTAAATACTTATTCTTTTTGTTTTGTATTATTTTCTAGACAGGGTTTCTCTGCTTAGCTCTAGCTGTCCTGGAATTCACTCTGTACATCAGGCTGGCCTCTAGAGATCCACCTGCCTCTGCCTCCTGAGTGCTGGGATTAAAGGTGTGCCACCATGCCTGGCTACTAAATTCTTATTCTTTTTTATTGGATCTGAGGACCAAACACCTAAATTTTTATTCTTAACAGATAAAGTAATTGCTTATTGAAAAGATTCCTTGGGAACACTTCAGAAACATAACTTTAAATTAAAAAAAAAAACAACAAAATAAATGTGGAGATGTAAATGACTTCATATGTTGGTCAAAATAAGTAGAAAATTATGAGAAAAAAACTATAATGCCAAAGAAATGACATCTACACAAATAGATAAATGTAGAAAACATTAATGTGAGGTAATAAGTTCAGATCTCCAAATTTATTCATTCACTCAACCAAATTTAGCTAGTATCTGGAACACACCAAAGACTAATAATAGATACATCTGACTAGTTACCATAAGACTACAGTTACTGACACTATGTGATGATTATGCATTTTTTGACAAGCATTTCAATCTTTTTAATCTTTTTAAAATAGGACATAAAATACTTAGGTCACTGGAAAAATAAACAGGTAAAAAAATCCATCCCCACACTGAGGAGAAATGCTAGACATACCTCAGTATCAACCACAGGACAGTAGAAGAGGGGCTACAGTCGGTCTTAGTAGCAGAGCATGTGCCGAAGAGGCCCTTGGCTTTAGTCTCACTATACATGCACACATACACAACTCAACACACAGATGCACATTAAGACAGTAATTAATACAGAGACGATAAAGTACAATTGGTACAGAGGACATAAGAAAAAATGCCACACCTTTTTCTGTATGGGTGCTTTGGCACCTGTGTGCCTAAAATATTTTTTAACTATACTTTATTTATTGAGGGAAAGAGAGGGGAGAGATGGGGGAGGGGAGAGGGAAGGAGGCAAGGAGGAAGGGAGGGTGAGGGCTAGTGTGAGGATCATAGAGTGCGCATGTGTGCTGGTCAGAGGACTACTTGGGGATGTCAGTCTTCAATGGAAGATCAAACTCAGGTCAGCAGGCTTGAGAGCCAGCACCTCCACCCACTGAGCCATCTTGCCGGCATATACGAATATATTTTAAGATAGAGTCTCACTGTGCAGCCCAGGCTGGTCCCAAACACCCAGTCTTCTTGCTTCAGCTTTGGAGTTTCAAGCATATATTCCCATGCCCAGCCAACGAAGGCTTTTTATTAGTTGTGTAACATTAGAAAATTAGCTCCATGTCTCAAGGTAGAGTTACAGGAAGAAAACAGGACGGCGCACAGCATTCGACATAGTGCCTAGCACATACCATTTCTTAAACATTGGTAACGCTGGGAGAAAAAAGAAGCAGATCAAAAGTATGAAAAAAGACATGGAACAGTGCTGGGGAAATTGGAAGGCATGTCCTGGAGAGATGGATCAGTGGTTAAGAGTGCTCGTTGCTCTTGCCAACAACTTGAGTTGGATTCCCAGGACCTAAAAGTGTCTCACATCCATCCTTAACTCTACTTCTAGGGGGTCTGATACCCTCTTCTGATCTTCTCAGGCACCAGGCCACATGTAGTGCACATACACAAATGCAGGCATTAAAATTAAAAAGTATAAAACTTTAAAAATAAAATTTGGAAGACACTTCACTTTAACATTCAATTCACGTGATACCAAAAAGTGAACTAGAGATTGCCAGTAAATTTTTAATACAAACCTTCTGAATTCTGTATGTTGAAACATCAAACCTGATAAAAATATTAGAATAGACTACCACAAAGGAGACTGTTAATATTAAATAATAAATTTTCCAGCAGGTATCCGGGCAAAGGACACAGACTGTTGACTGTTTACAACACAGGAGACGTGATAGCTAATGAACATGAGAATATGGCCAGCCATATAACTGAGATACAATAAAAGTAAGATGCAATATCTTAAAAATTCTTAAAGTAACAAGCAAATTTGTAAATGTATGAGATAAAATCAGTGCTGGAGAAGACAATACAGTGGCCATATTCACACACTGGCATGGCTCTTTTGGACAGTAAGTAACTTGGCCATTGAGTCAAAACCCAGCATCCCCATGCAGCCTCCTGTAGCCTGAGCAAACTAAACTGCTACTCCTTCACTCCGCATGCTCTTTTGCCATAAGCTTTTAGGACTGCTGTGTGTCCCCTTCTTACACTGGCAGTCCTACTTAACCTTTGTATTCCAGTTTTGATGTTATTTCTCCTAAGTTTCTTTGATTAACTATCTTTATCTGAATTCCTAAATAACAAGAACAGACCAAAGATGTGAACGGTGCACTAACAATGCCCTACTTAGGACATGCCAAATCTACTCTAGAATCTACAGTTCTTCCATTTAGGTCAAAGCAAAGTCCTGAGGGACACTAGAGAAAAGTTAGGAAGGAGGAAGTCAAGTGTAATGGAATGGACTTAGAGTATCTGCTACTTAAGAGGCCGCTTAGGAGCTCCCAGTTAGCCTGGACAACTTAGCGGCACCCCCCTCAGAGGGAAATGAACCCAGAATGAAGGCTCTGGCCGGGCTAGTATTTGGCATCCAAAAACTAGTTCAGAACGGTGTAGAATTACATGTGAGCCAATTCCAGAGAGTTGCTAATTATCATTAGCAACTGAACAATTTAGTACAGCAAGCTGCTCAAATGCAGTCTGCCAGGGAGTGAAAGCTAATGTCACCTCAGTGTATTAATGTGTTAAGCAGATTCATTTGTTTCACACACTGAAAACTGTAGTGTAAAGTGAGGTCTTTAAGAAGTTCAGCTTTTAAGAAATGCCATTTGGGCTCAACTGTCTTTCATTTGTTAAATGTGTTGAACTAGGTGGCAAAATGCTGAAGAAACACACCTATATTTCACCATCAGAATCCCTGGCTTGAGAGTCTGGATTTGTTGAAGTTATTCACGAAGTACAGAAATCAAACCTGTACTTAAAACAGCAGAATTGATCAGCTGGGCAATGTAGTCTAACAGAAAGAACAAGATTGACTTTTGTCATTTTAATGTCTGTTACCTTGCTAACTGGTTGTGTTCTGATTCCAAAAGTAGTTTAAAATATTACACAAGGGTGTTCTAAGGAATAAGTTAGGGTCTGAGGAGACGGTTCAGTCACTCAAGTGCTTTCTGAGAAAGCACAAAGATCTGAGTTTGAACTCCCAGCACCTACCTAAGAAGCTAGCTATAGCAGCGTGCTGTAATGCTAGCCCTAGGAGATAGAGACAGGAAGATACTGGGGGCTTGTCTAGTCCGTCTAGCCAAATGAGTGAGCTTCAGGGTCAGGGAAAGACCATGTTTCAAAGAAACAAGGTAGAGAGTAATAAAAAACATTTGACATCAACTCTGGCCTCTGCGTGTGCATGCACATATGTACACACCTGCAGGCACACAAATACACGAACTCAAGTCAAATGTACTGACCATTTGTGTTTTAATTACAGACAGTTTACTCTGTCTTCTGTTTATGGATATTTTGCCTGAATGTATTTTGTTCACCACACTGTACGCCCCACATGCATGTCCAGTACTTAATGAGGCCAGAAGGAGGGATTGGACTCCTTGGAATGGGAGTTAAGAGACAATTGAGAGCTGCTGAGAACTGAACTTAAGTCCTTTGTAAGAGTAGCAAGTATTGGTGACTGCTGAGTCATCTGTCTGTACATATACCTTTTAATGTGCAAGAAATCTTGGATCATTAATGAGCTCAGAGAGATATGATTGAACTCATAAAGGCATATAGTTTCTAGTCACAATTATACTTCAAAGAGCTGACTTACTGTTTACCTCATGAAAAATAGTTTAACTTAAAGTACGTGTGTACATGTGTGTACATGTATAAATCTGTATAGAAATCAGAGGTCAGGTAACCTTCACGTGTTAGTTCTCAAGTTCTACACTGTTTGAGGCAGAGTATCACTTGTCTGTTGCGCATGCTGGCCTCACTGGCCTATAAGCCTCCAGGAGATTCTCCCTGTCTCTGCCTTCCATCTTTCCACAGGAGTCTGAGGATCACAGATGCACTCCAATGCTACCTACCACTCTTTGCACTCTGGGGATCTAAACTCAGGTCATCAGACTAATCACACCAGGAAATACAACTCTTTATTCTGTGTGATTTTGTTGCCCATAGTCACACTTTCAACACAACAAACACTTCTAAAAGCTGAGGGAGTCTGAATGACTTTTCAAATACTTGCCTCAACAGAACATAAGCTCAGATTTAATGGCTTTTCATCAAGTAGAGAGAATGAGGAGACACCAAACCACCAGTAAGGGAAAACAAAGATGCCATATACCACAATAACCACTGGGAAAGCTATTATTTGCCAACCAAAGCCTCAGTGACCACTGACACATCTGAGACATTGTATAGTGTAAGACTATCTGGCACAGGGCCATGGCAATTTACCAGCTCTATTGTGTAGACACTCGATAGTCAGGTGTACTTCCTCATACCAATGGCAATTAAGTAAAGTCATTGTTTATATATAATGTCATCTAAATGTAGGGGCTAGTATTTCTCATAGTATAACTTTTCTATAAAATAATATCAAACCTTTTATTGTTTTATTTTGTTTTGGAAGAGAGGTCCTCCTATATAATACATGCTGGCTTTGAATTCATTATCTGACTTTGCCTCGGCATCCCCAATGTTGGGATTTTAGGTTTACGCCGCCACATCTCCCTCTTGCTTTCATAAGAGTCTAAGTCTTTGTCCTGACTTTAAATTGTACCAGAAAGCTATATGCCATTAAGTATGAACTTACAGACACATTGTAAAAGCCAAAGATTTTTTAAAAAACTAATTAAATGGAGAATTAAGGAGTCACTTGAAACTAGGAAAAATAATCTTGTATATGAAACATAAAGTGACCTGTACTGGGTTTTAAGTATAAATATCATGTGACACACCTACTTTTTAGCGTACTTCATCAAAGCAATCACAAGTGATTTTACTTGGTTTAATAAATCCGTAATTGGATTTGTAAAACCATTTAAGAGACAGTGTTCAAATTTTTTTGTCTTTGTTTTATGAGACAGAGTTTCATAAACCCTGTGTAGCCTTGGCTGTCCTGGAACTAGCTCTGTAGACCAGGCTGGCTTCAAACTCAAGAGATTCACCTGCCTCTGCCTCCCAAGTGTTGGGATTAAAGGCATGTGCCACTACTACCTGCAAGAGGCAGGTTTTAAATTATAATGAAAAAGAACAAACCCGACTAGTAAAAAAAAAAAAAAAAAACTGTATTAAACTTGGTATTTTGTCATCTTAAACCAAAAAAAAGTATGTTTTTCTATTACATTTTGAAAGAATGCTTTAAATTTTGAAAACACTCCTCCTCTACCCTGTCCCCTTACAAATTATCTCCCTAAAATGTTGTCTTCAAAGGTGGCATAGTTTGAAGTACATGTCTCTATTGGCGACCCTTTTTGTAAAGAACAATATTTAGGGGTTGGGGATTTAGCTCAGTGGTAGAGCGCTTGCCTAGCAAGCGCAAGGCCCTGGGTTCTGTCCCCAGCTCCAAAAAAAAGAAACGGAAAAAAAAAAAAAGAACAATATTTATCCAGGAGTGTTTATTCTCACATCCTTGCTCTATATTTTTAAATAACCCTCATAAATATTATCAGGATTATTAACTTTCAAGGACTGGATGCATTAGAAAGTAGATTCAACCACCTATTTTTATAGAGCAGCACTGGATTATAAACACTAATGTTCTTAAAACGTATCTTAGTTAAAACTGCCAGGTCAGTCTGTATATATTAATTACTAAAGCATCTCTCTAAAGTAATGCAACTGAACACCATGGCTACTGCTTCTACAAACCAAGTATCACAGAAAAGAAACCACTTAAGAACTCTTCTGGATCACTTTAGAACTTCAATTCCATCCCCTCCTTTTCTTTTCTTTTTAAAGATTTATGTTATTTATACGAGTACACTGTAGCTGTCTTCAGACACTCCAGAAGAGGGCATTGGATCCCATTATAGATGGTTGTGAGCCACCATGTGGTTGCTGGGAACTGAACTCAGGACCTCTGGAAGAGCAGTCAGTGCTCTTAACCACTGAGCCATCTTTCCAGCCAGAGATAGCTTATTTTTAAAGATGTGGGATCGAAATAAGTTGACCATGATGACCTTGAACTCATGTTTTAGACAAGTTTAAATACTATCAATGAATGAGAAAGAGAGAGAGACAGAGAGAAAGAGAGAGAGAGACAGAGACAGAGACAGAGACAGATATTAGAAATAGATCTCCAGTCAGATGGTGGTGGTACACGCCTTTAATCCCAGGAGACATAGGCAGGAAGATCTCTGAATTTGAGGTCAGTATGGACTACATCGTGAGTTCCAGATAGCCAAGACTACAAAGAGAAAACTTGTCTTGAAAAACCAATCAACCAAAAAACCAAATCAAATCAAAACGAACAAACAAAAAACAACAACAAACAACAACAACAAAAAGTTAGATTAGGCTTAGAGGCACACATCTGTAATTCTAGCACTCAGGAGACAGAGTCAGAATCCCAAGTTCAAGGTCAGTCTGAGTAAAATCACTTATGATTGCTTTGATGAACTACACTAAAAAGTAAGTGTGTCACAAGTCCCCACCTCAAAAACAAAATACAACAAACAAAAGCTAGGTACATTTAAACTCTCTATAAAATCCCACCTCTATACTAGATTTTCTGGGTATGCAGAATATGCAAAACCTAGGAACTAAATATCCAATATAGAAACTAAACATTATATTCTGTTGTGGTCACTGTAAAATAATAACAGAACCCACTGTGGTTTAGAGGAAGGATTTTTCAGAATTTGCCTAGACAAACAGGTAACAGCAAGCATTTGGTCAGGTGCAGAGAATCTAGACCGTTCATGCACTACAAAGGACAGTACAATGGCATGTGTACATAAGTTACTCAGTCCTCAGACATTAACATTTGTTAATTACTATGTTTCTACGACTCCACTTCTAGATACATATCTTAAAACCTGAAAATACAGACCCTACAAAAACACAGATAAGTGTTTACAGCAGCACTATGAACAGTGACCAAAAAGTGGAGAAAAATTCACTACCAGATAACAGAAAGATAAACTGACATAGCAATACAATGGAATATTGGTCAGATATAAAATGAAATGCAGTATACACACACACACACACACACGACAACACATAGGAACCTTTAAAATATGTGTGAAGTCACAAAGGAACATATACTATAACCACTTTGGTGTTAGAGTTTAGTACCACTTCAGTGGAGGTAATTACAGGATGTGTGTTGGGCATTCCAAGTCTATGGGCAGACTCTGCTCCTTAGCTAGTCTCTAGGGCACTGGCTCTCAACCTTCCTAATGCTGTGATCCTTTAATACAGTTCCTCATGTTGTGGTGGACACGACCATAAACTTATTCCATCATCATTATATATACATATACACATATATGCCCACAAGATATCTGACAGGCAACCCCCACCAAGAGAGTCCCCACCCTCAAGTTGAGAACCATTGCTCTAGAGTCTTCCTGACAACTGGCCTGATGATACCTTCCACAGCTTGTCAACACTCACAGACATTACTAGGAGCCAGACTTCCAGAAAGAAAGGCTAGCTAGCACACAGCCTTCTACCAAAACAACGTTGAAACTCGCTTTAGCTAAGCGATCCCATGAGCTGGATGAGCTGCACAGCTCTGTATGGATGTACATGAGATGCTAAGATGAAAGGTTTACAATCAGACAAACTTTACAAGTGTGACACACACACATGGAATGATATAAAAAGTAGGTATGTAATGGGTCTTTATTTTTGTAAAGAAAGATCTCACTATGTAGCCCTGGGCTGGCCTGGAGCTCTATTATGCAGAACAGGATGGACTTGAACTCACAGAAATCTACTTGCCCTGCCTTTGCTGCTAGAGTGCTGAGATTAAGTGTGGGTACCAGTACTTCCAGTCCTTTGTTTCTTGACTTTTTCATGTATTACATACATTTTCCTAAAAAAAAAAAAATTCAATAAAAGTTTTGAGAAAATAATAGTATCAATAGCTATGAGGCCATGGTAAAACCCTCAGAATTAGACAACGAATGCCTTATGTATAAAATCTTAGTCAATGGGAGTACATAAAATAAAAGTTCTACCTGTAAGTACACAAGCAATCACTGTCATTCTGGAAGACAATGTAGGACATGGAGACTAAAGCAAGAGCCCAGACTAGAGGTCAGCACACATGGCTGCTGCACAGTGGCACTAGCGAATCACTAAAGGGCCTCGTGTTCGCTACCTGCTCCTTCCCTGGAAAACAAACAAAACACAAACACTAGTCCAGTACAGATATGAAAATGGACGGGGCTGTGGAGTGAGTCTATCATATGGAGGGTGCATCATAAACTCTTTCTGAAGCAGAATCAACAAGACTTAGTTATAGTAAGATGATGCTAACTCTATTAAAGCTCAAGAGATGGAAATGTTGTCATCTATAAGGGAATGGAAAAGAGGAGACAATCTTTTCAAAATCAAGTCAGGGTGAACTCTGATTCCAAGTCTCTAATCTAGTCTAGCTACTTTAGGCAGCTATGGGCTGGATCAGGAGAAGTCAGCTAATGTGGCCCTGGCAAGCAGAGTTCCTTTGTGGTTTTCTAGGATATGATGGGAGGGAAGGACTTCCACTCTAACCTAGGGCCACTCAGCCCACATTAGTTTCTGTGTTCATGATTCCAATAAATTTTAATTCTGGACATGAATTATGTATCTATCATCCCTGGTTTATATGACTTCTTGAAAGTCTTTTAGCATGATATTAACAGAATACTGAGTTAGTTTACATTGGTTATGAAGAACAAGTCACAACACGCCAAAATAAGACAACAAACTTAACAGCTTTACATTGACAAAACCGACTTTGTTTGGAAGTGACTACTTGCTCAAGAATGTGTGATCTGTGCTTTCATTTTGTTTATTTGCTTCTTTGTTTTGTTTTTCAGACAGGATCTGACGTGTCCCATGCTGGTCTCAAAACTCACTTTATGAATGCTAGGTAAGCCCTTTACTGACTGATATACCCCTGGCCCAAAGATAGATCTATCTAAACTAGGGGAAGCATGTCTTTTTCCTGTATTATATTTCTAAACCAAGATGCTATTTTACTGTAGAAGAAAATGATGGTTTATGTGAAATTTAAAACATTACTCAGGCTTAAATCTAATAGCAGCCTGCCCTTTTGGATAGTTGTATATCTATTGTCTTGGCAAGTTTTTTTTTTTTTTTCCTTTTTTTCGGAGCTGGGGACTGAACCCAGGGCCTTGCGCTTGCTAGGCAAGCGCTCTACCACTGAGCTAAATCCCCAACCCCTCTTGGCAAGTTTTCAAATCATTTATTTAATGTAGATCTATATCCTTAATTTGAAATCCTTGGAGCAAGAAGAATTTATTAATTCAAAATAATCGAGTGCATAAGTTACAGTATATAATGTGTAAAAGTAAAATTCTTGTTGGTGAAACACTCAATTTGGGACCCAAGAGATTCTATAAAAAGGGGAGCAAGGCTTAAGACAATTACAAAAATGTCAGAAATACCAGTTGAAGTGGAGCAGTTACCAGAAAGCAAATACAGAGAGGGGATTACCCAATAAAACCATAATCTCATAGAAGGATGCAGCCAGCCATTGTGACCAAGAGAATCCATTCCCACCTACCCTTTCTTCAGTCTCCTTGTATTCCCTATTGGTCAAACAGAATTCAGAGATGAGAAAAGCCCACTAAGATTCTGTATCCAGATCCAGATCGGCATCTCAGGTAGAAAGCAGAATGGGAAGTAGAGTAGCATGGGATTTGGCAAGCAGCACAGATGGGTTTCTAATATAAACAGCCCCCAAGTATTCCCAGCTATGACAACAAAAGTTTACTGCTCACCTCTACTGAGTCATCTGTCTTCTGGTGTTTTGAAGAAGCCCTCCACTGGTTCAAAGCCAAGCACCAGGCCAGAACATGATATACATAGTTTTCTCTGGGCTGGATATGGCTGCTGTCAACTTGATCAGAGCAGCAGTGATAACCCTCATGAAAAGGGACCTATTAACATTCTCTCATGAGGAAGAAGGAATCACTCAGGAGCCACAATCCCTGCCCTCAGGGTATTATGTGGTTGTTAGAGGGAGAAGACTCCAGGCATGCAACTCTGAGATTCATCACTGATGCTTGAGAGGTGTTTTGGTGATGCTGTACACTGAGTCACTAATGCTCCTATAACACTTTAGCACAACCTGGATGAATAGCTCCTTGGGTCTGTCATGTCCCTCTTTGTCTTGAGTGAATAGAAGAAATAGGCTACCCAGGACAAGTCATACAACTCGTCACCAGAGCTCAGGAACATTCTAAGTTAATGATAGACTGACAGAAGTGGTGTTCGGATCTGCTGAAAGAAGACAAGAAGCACAGATATACCAAGTATAGGTCTCGTAGCAACCCAAGTAAAGTGTTTGTTCAACTTTAGGTTGTCAGAGATGAATGCACATATGACCTACAAACAGGAGCCAGGAAGCACAAGTGGTCTCTTGAATTCAGGTCTGTGACTTGTGAGTGCATGTTTATGACACGGAGGAAAAAAGTCAAATGACCGGGGTTGGGGATTTAGCTCAGTGGTAGAGCACTTGCCTAGGAGGCGCAAGGCCCTGGGTTCAGTCCCCAGCTCCGAAAAAAAAGAACCAAAAAAAAAAAAAAAAAAAAAAAGTCAAATGACCAATAGTTGTTCCTTCCGACATTACTAATCATATCATCGAAGAGACAGAAAGAAAGTGACAGGTGTTCAATGAATCCCAGTACTTATTGTCTCCTATTCTTAATAACTACTTACTATGCTAGAAGGGAGAGAAAATATAAATAAGAGGTGTGCCTGACCTGAAGGCAGGGGAAGAAAAAAACCCAGACTCTGAGAGTTACAATTTCCTAAAATGACTGATTCTTCACTGTAGAATTAGGGAAGGTTCATACAAAGAAAAAGGGCACTGACATCAAAGTCAGGCCTCCACAGGAGGAATTCTGAGCAAGGAAGGAAAAAACTTCAGACACTATGATAATATGGACGTCTTTCCAGGCTGGATAATGATGAATAATTTTGTTTGTTTAGGATCATTAAGATTAATTTTTAAAAAAGTAAAATAATGAGAATCCCAAGGTTAGAGAGCTAGCCATTTGGCTAAATGATAAATGAAATTAATAGATTATGAGAAGAGCCAGGGCTACATAATGAGACCCTACCTCACAAACCAAAGAGACTATGAGAAAAATAAAGAGAAAATACTGAATTAAGTAAGGCAAGATTGATTTGTTACAAGTCTAACAATAGGCCAGGCATGGTGGCCACACTGTAATCTCAGCACTCAAAAGTGTGAGGGAAGAGGATGGTGAATTCAAGGCCAGATGCTCAGGAGATTCTTTCTCAAAGGGAACAAAATCAATTCAAAAGGCCAGGGTTAGAAAACATAATTACTTACTGGGCCCAAGGAGAAAACATCACTACAACCATTTCAACTACACTCCCCAGCTTAAACCCTTAGAAAAAGCAGTAATAGGTGAGGCATGGTGCCACACACTGTCTTCACCATCCACTTACAGCATTTCTCTGGTTGCCAAGAGGCTTCTTTTGTTTATTCCCTAAGTATGATCACAACTACCCTCTATGAAGTGGGGCTAGAGATTTTGCAAGCACTTGCCTATTCACTCAAAAGGAGGGGGAAAACCCTCACAATAGAGTAAGGAAGGGACATGTACTGGCTTGTTCCTCTGCCACGCATGCAGTGACTTCCTTGTGTATCAACACCATTGTCCATGCCGGCTACACTCATGGTGCTTGCCAGGAAAATGAAGCTGTTAACATAACACAGCCCAATTTCCCCGCAAAGAATTTACTTCATCTCATCAGAGGGGGGATTAGTACTTCTTTTTTAAAAGCAAACTTTTGTAATTCAGTCTTACACTATCACTTCCATGTCTAATTCTTTTTTTAAAATTCCATGTGAATAGAGTTTAACTCCTTATCTGAGTGGCTACTTTTACTTTTTCTTTACTAACATTTAATTCCTAAGATGTAAAATTCCTAAATTATTTTAAAATCACCATTAATGTTCTTACTTGGTTTGAAATCATGATAACTACCAAGCAAAATTATATATTCATCTAGTTAGAGACAACCCAATGAAGCAATCCATTCAGGTACATACAGACAGATTAAATGTAGTGAGATATTCACTGGATCCTTTAAATATGTAGACAGACTTTATAAAGACTTTATTTGAATTTCTTAATCTCTGTCAAAGTCTGCCTGTTTACACTAGATGTTTGGAAACACTGATGTGGAAACTTTCAAAGAGGCGAGGCTCCAAGCACGTGACTGACTTCTAGCTATATTATTTAGAACTTGGAGAGTGAGAAGAGACTCCCTTTCAGGGTCATTCTCCAGGACTCCAGACAAAGGCTGAATTCATAATCTTCAAAAACAGTTCGCCAAATCAAAAGGTAACAATAACTTGAAAACATTTAACTATGTATTAGAATGAAATGGAAGTTCTTGTATATATTCCTAAAATTTAAGATTAAGATTTAAATAAAAAATATAATATTTAATCATGGTAAATAGGGTTCTGCTTATCACAGATGTAGCAAGCTATTAGATTTGAAGTCTGGCTAAAAGGAAAGGAGCCTAATTCTAGAGCTAGTGCTAACTAACCCTTTGGGCTAAAGAACCTGGGCTAGGACTCAGACTCAGCTCTGGGTCTGCTCACTTTAAGACAGGCATCTCTAGACATGCTGTACCCCTTGTGCAGACTCAGTTATAAATTGGCAGATTCATTCAAAGTCAATTCTAGATTTCCTTTTTAAAAAGCTCTGAAATACTCTTAACAGCTAGCTGCTTGCTCTCTCCCACCCCCAAAGGAGGTTAAAATAAAGGAAACCTTAGTATTGGGGAAATCATTTGACTTATGGTTGGCTTTTTTCCTTCTATTTTTGTTATAAAGATTTAAAAGTAATAGTCTAATTTGTAGGGCTAACCCTTAAACTATTAAGTGAGAAGCCACAGAAACACAAGGAGGAGCTTTCCGGCCCTCCTCGTCCTGCTGCTGCTGCTCTCCTCTCCCACCCAGTCTGTCGGACCTTTGCTGCTATCCCGCGCCTCATACAGACCCCATTCTTACTGGTTCAAATGCCTCATGTTTAACTCATTTGCAAAACAAGAAAACAAAATCAAGCTCATTCTAGTATTCAGAATGTTATTCCTGAAGTTAGCGACCTAGACATAGAACAGGTCTTCTATCAGGAGATGTATAGAAAGGAAGTTTGGTATTTGTTCATTAGTGAATAATTAAAAAGCCCCTTTCTATTATGTGAATACACTGAATAAACATAACTAAAGATCGGTGATTGTCTATGCATCTGTGAACTGAGTGTTAACTTTCATGATCATTTTAAAGCAAAGGAAAACGATGATCAAGTATCCCTTCACCGTCAGCCTGCTCCTCGTGTATGCTCATATTATGGAAACAATTCCAACAGCAACAACAACAGCAACAACAACAGCAACAACAGCAGCAACAACAACAGCAACAACAACAGCAACAACAACAACTACCACCACAAACTCTACAGAAAACTCGAGTCCTGGGGTGCTCTCATCTTCCACCATGAGACCACAGGCCACACCAAGACTAACTCCTGCGAGTAGGACACAGCTTGGAAGCAGCCTCAATCCTGGGACAAAGCCTTCCGAGCTAATCTCCAAGACCACCTGGCAAGGAAACATGTCCTCAAGTCCCTGCATAAACATGACTGCAGAGTCTGCGGCAGGTGGCAGTGCACCGTTCCAGCCATCTTCCATACTCATTCTCCTCTGTGCAGTACGTTTACTCTTCTGCACGTACTCAGGCAGAGGTGAGCCAGAGTGCCTGCGCGCTTCAGCCCCTCATATTATTTACTAAATGGAAAGCACACTAAGAAAATAAAATTTATTTTAATTCACTATCATTATTCCAGTATGATTTGGGTTTTGGCAAGTTTTAATTGTACAATGTAATATTGCATTAATATAATATAACCGTTTCCTTCTTATAAAGGCAGTGCCCTATTAAATGCCAAAATAAACAAAGCATCACATTTGTGTTTAAATGTTTGCAAAACAGAATTAAATTCAAAGGTCTGTTAGAGAGGAGAAGATGTTATGTGGGAGGCACTTAAGCAAGGGCGAAGGAGAAGCTGGGGGATAGAGTGGTGTGGGGGAAGTTGTTTCGATTTTATTACTTTTAATTCAGTAGACTGAATAGCACTAACAGGGTATACACAACAGTCTTCTTCAAACACACCAACTGGGGGACACTGTTTTCATGAAAGTGTGACAGCAATGGATCACCCCAGTACATTTTTAAAACAGAATACTGTTGATCCAGTGACAGGAATGTATTTTGAGTAAATACTGACTTGGGTTTCAAAAGACTGGTTGCAAATAAGATGCTCAGTACTGAGAACTTACTTTATCTACAAAAATGTCTCTTAACGCTTAGCTGAACTTTGTTCTCCCCTCCTTTCCTTCTACTCCCTCCCTTCTTCCATCCTTTCCCCCTCTGTCCATTGCCCACCTCCTCCTCTCCTTCTCTTAGTCAGAGTATCTGTGTGAAGCCCTGGCTATCCTGCAGCTCACTATGTAGACCAGGCTGGCCTCAAATTTAGACCTGCTTCTGCCTTGGACTGAGTACTGAGATTAAAGGAGAGTTGGCTGTATTTTTATGTTTATATACAAGGATGGGTCTAACTCAACAAACTCAGTATACTAACAGTAAAAACCTGTGGTTATTGACACAGTGAGTTAGGAACTCAGTAATGATTCTAACTAGCTGAGCTATCAAGAAGAAAATGACACAGCAGAACACAAATGAATTGACTACAGATGGGTCATTTGGGAGTGCCAGTCTAAATATACAAATTAAGCCTTGTCCCCAAGGATGCATGAATCTCACTCAGAAGGGGAAATGAAATAGACACTGGAGGTGGATGGAGGGAGGGAACTGGATAGGAGACGGAATAGGGCGGGGAATATTGATGGGGATCAGGTGAGGGAGGTGCAGGAGAGATTTGAGAAAAAGGACAGAAATCAGTGTGTGTGGAGGGGAACTCTGGGCAAATCAGACACCTGGGATGGGGGTCCTCCCAAAGTCTATGGGGGGCAACCGTAGCTGAGACTCTTAGCAGTTGGGGATATGGAGACTGAAGTGGTCACTTCTTGTAGCCAATGGAGGGAGACATCAACCCACCCACAAAACCTTCCACCCAAAATTTGCCTACAAGATGCACAGGGATAAAAATGAAGCAGTGATTGAGGGAACAGTCAACCAGTGACCGGCCCAATTTGAGATCCATCCCATGGGAGAGAGCCAACCCCTGACACTATTAATGATACCCTGCTCTGCTTACAGACAGGAGACTAGACAACTGTCTCCCGAGAGGCTTCATCCAGCAGCGGATGGAAGCAGACAGAGACCCACAGCCTAACGACAGGAGGAGTTGGGAGAGTCTTGTAGAAGAATGGGTAATAGGATTGAGTGAGACAGAGGGGTCAAGGACACCTCAAGAAGACATACAGAGTCAACCTGGACCTAAGGGAGGCTGAATCACCAACCAAAGAGCATGCAGGGGCTGGCCCTAGACCCCTCCCCCCGACATTTGTAGTAGATGTGCAGCATGGTCTTCACGGGGGTCCCCTAACAACTGGAGCATGGGCTGTCTCTGACTCTGTTGCCTGCCACTGGATCCCCTTCCCCTAGTTTGGACTGCCTGGTCAAGCCCAAGTAGGAGGGGATGCTCTTAGTCCTGCAGCCACTTGATGTCCCAGGTAGGGTCCTCTTCTCCTCAGAGGAGAGGAGGTAATAGGGGCAAGGATTTGTGAGGGTGGGACTGGGAGGAGAGGAAGGAAGGGGGCTGTGATATGAATTTAAAGTGAATAAATAGATAAATTAATGAAAAATTAAAAGGAGAAGACTTGCCCCTAGATTATGATATGGAAGCTCAGGAAGCTTAGAAAATGCTTTCTTTAGATTTTTCTGATAACCAGGATTGAATTCTGTCGATATGTCAAAGATTGCTAATAATACCTCAGAAGGTTATGATGAGGATAAAATAAAAAAATTACACAATATAAAACATGTAGTTTGTCTCATGTGAGAAAGTGTTAAGTAAGTATGATTTATAATCTGTATTAATGCCCTCCCCAAACAGCTGTGAAGAACCACAGTGTCCCGAAGAGTAAACTCTCAACTGAAATACTTAGGTTTTAAAATTTTAATCACACACACACACACACACACACACACACACACACACACACACACACACGGCAAATGACAGAAATGTACTACTGCTATGCATGCATACCCGGCTTACTGCTGAACTCTAAGTATAAGCTCATGACCCAGGCCTGAAGAACCAAACAATACATGTTCCTTGTTAAAGGGACAGTCTAAGAAGTGGGTGGCAAGGGCTTCTTAGGCTGGAAGACTACAAAGCTACAGCCCTTTCTGTCCTTCAGGGTCATCAGGTATACACAAAGTGAGTGTGTGTGTGTGTGTGTGTGTGTGTGTGTGTGTGTGTGTGTGTGTGTGTGTGAGAGAGAGAGAGGTGTCCATATATACACATATGTGCGTGCGTGCACACACACACACACACACACACACATATATGCACATAAAATAAAATAAATAAATCTTAATAAAAGACATTTCAAAAGTAACAGATGGTAATACTAGATCACAAAGATCCAGTTTAAAATCACTAAAACCTGTATGTAAGGGCAGTCACTGATGAACAATGAATTTTGAAGTACATGACTGTTGGGTCCTGGTAAATGCATGTGGCTTAGGGCAGACTCATGTTTATTGATTGGTCATCACCTAGCACAAAAAGTCTTCCTAACAAAGGTACTTTTCAGATGAACCACATATCAAGAACTTCAGGTAGCAATATTGAGGTAATGAAAAGGTCACAGGCCGAGCTAAAGCTAAAATGACACAGAAATCATAAAACCATGTAATGAAGTTGAACATAAAGCCAAGAAACAGAGCAACTGTGGTTCAGTTCTGTTTCCTCTTGGTATAGCGCTACTTGACTCACGCTTTTCTTTAGCCCCACTTTCTTGATAAAATAAGAAAGACTTGGTAATAACCAAAGCCTACACTAAAATACCTCAGTTATCCATCAGATCTCGAAGGTGACTTCCAAAGAAGACAGTAGGAAGGAAAGGAAGATACTTAAGATGACAGGGAAAAAGAAGAGGAGGAGACTAGCACAGAAAGAAGGGAGACAGGACAGAGAGAGGGTGAGAAGCCATGGCAGGTGATGTTAAGATTCTGTTCTGTGTATTTACAAGTTATTATTAATGTTCTCAAGGGATGGATGGTACCGGGCTTTGTATGTTTAAGTGGGCAATTATATCTTACCAATTTGGTCAAAAAAAATGACAGGGAAAAAAAGATATTGTGTAAAGATGAGGGCAATAGGACATTCAAATGTCTGTACACAGCAAAGAAGCCAGACTCCAGAGCCACTTGTCACAGATAAGGCCCAATGAGAAACAGGGCCTCTCTCTCTGTATTTCCCGCTATGCCCCTTTGTCCTGGAGCTAAGCATCATAACCAGTAAAAGTGAGGGCCAGGAACTCTACTAGCTCTCGGAAATGAAAGGCACAAGGCATGGTGACACATGACTTTAAGACCAGCACTTAGGAGCTGAAGAGATGGCTCTACAGTTAAGAGAACTAGCTATGTGTTCAGAGGATCCAGGTTCAATTCCAAACACCCACATGGTAACTCACAACTGCCTGTAATTTCAGCTCCAAGAGATCTGATGTCCACTCTGGCTTCTGAAGACAGCAGGATACCCAGATAGACAAGTATGCTCATATACATTTAAAGAACAAAAACAAAAGCCCCCAAAGACCCAGTGCCCGAGAAGTTAGGCAGAGAGATTGTGAGTTATAGGCCAGACAGACTATTTGGTAAGGCCACATTTCAAAACATAAAGCAAAAACCTAAAACTCTTAAATACTGAAAATTTGATTCGGCAATATCATATCCAGAAAAAGAAAAACACAATACAAAAGTGAATTTGTTGTAAAAAATCGCACAAGAAGAGACACAGCAGTTTAACAAGCTTATGTTCTTCGTTCTTCCTTCTCAAAACTGAAGGGCTAGAACACCTAACAAGCAGCAAACCTATGCAGTGCGGGTATAATTTGGAGCTGTGGAAACCTCACTGATGAAACCCTCTGAAAAGCCAGGCCAATCTGTTTTTCCTTTGCTAGGCCACCACAGATAAAGAACACAAACTTACAGTTCCTTATCATGAAGAGGGGAAAATAAAATCCAATTTCCACATGTACAACAACATTTTACTACCTTTAAACTACAAGGAATTCAGAGGGGGCTGGGAGTTAGGCACACATCTACCAGCCTCCTCACCAGTCCTTACAACTTAGATACAGCAAGGAAAGCCAAAATGCCCTGTTATTACTAAAGGTTAAAGTTAAAACACCAACATGGCTTAAATGCAAAGGAAAATTAAAACTGTATTACAAAGAGCAATCAAGACAAGAAGAGAGATAAGGCGGGTGGATTTTTTTCCTCCCATTTCTTAGAGGAGGTCTTTTGAATAGTGTCTCAGCCTGTAGCCCAGGGTGGCCTTCTAATTCAACACAATCCTCCTGCCTTGGCCTCTTAAATGCTGTATTTAGAAATGTATCAACACATTTGCTTAGAACTAGAAGGTATTCCTTAAAGTTGTTAAAAACGACAGGCAAATGTATTTTTCTGTTCCTTTTCTATTCCCCAGTGCTCTCTGGATAGCTGAATATTTAATTAAACAAATTTCACATTTTCCATCCTTCTTCCTTCTCCCATTTTGTATGATTTCTCAACTACTCCCAGGTTTTTGCTATTCCCGACTATAGGTCAATAACTCTAATTCCTCCATTTCTGTTAGGTTTGGGAAGAGTAAGTCCCAGAGCTGCTGGACTGCCCTGACACCTCCACAGCACTGGCCGCTGTGACTATCGCTGTGGGAGTGCCATTCTCATGGAAGAAGAGCATGACCAAGACCCACGTGTTAGTCTTCACGCGGCAGGAAAAGCAAGGCGAGCCCATCTCCGTGGAGAAGGAGAAGCTCACAGAATGGCTGAGGACATCACAGTCTGTTTCCCAGGCCACCCCATCCATCTGTACAGCCATTTCCTATAGTTCCAGGAATCCCTTCTTAAATTGCTCTGATAAAAGTGCTCTGATACAATTCACTAAATTTCCTTTCTTCTTAAGTGTGTGTGTGTGTGTGTGGGGGGGGTCCTGATGTTTGTGTTGCAAATATTATAAAATCAGAATATACCCAAAAGACTTTTGACTATGACAGTAACTCCTTGTGGTGCTATCTTAACATCGGATGTAGCAAAGACGACAATAAGAAGTGAGTACTCTCAAACAAATACCTATCTAGGAAGGCATGGATTTAAGGGCTATTAATTTAAAAAGGAAAAAAAAATTCCTATCACCTTTCTTCAACTGCTATCATTTGAAGAACCCTATTAACAGAAACTAAAACGTATTTCTTACCTCCGTGCAACATAATAGAAAATAGGATTCCCAGCTTTGGATGTGCCAGCTTGGTAGAAGATGCTTAATGTTTTCAAGGCCTTGAACTCTTCCTTCTCATGAACCTGATGCCTAAAACAAAGAGCAATGTCACTTAGAGGCTCTACACAGACTGTTGAATAGCTGAAGAAAAATATGATTAATCAACCATAAACAAAATACCGAGAAAGCAACCAGTTTTCTGGAGGGCAAATGTCAGGGTGCATTCCTGAGTCAGGACGACTCTCTTGGGATTACTTAACAATGCCACTGGACAGGGAGAGGAGCTGCACAGTTACTACCTTTTACCAATGCTATTTTTTTTTTTCAGATAAAAAGTTTTTTAGTTTGTTTTTCCTTGCAAGTTCAACACCTCAATCTTCTCTTGTTTATGGATTTTAGGAGATGAAAAAGTTTCGGGAGCCATCATAGGATAAGCTAATAACTATCAGGTGATCTTCCTGGGATGATCTGCCTCAGATTACAATAATCCATGACAGATTTGCTTTCTGCTATTAATATGCTTTTCCTGTTGTTATTAAACAGATATGACAATCAGTAGGCATTAGCCCATCCTTTGAAGCAGACCTCTGCAGATCTAGGAAGGTGTGCTGTCCTGTAGTGATGCTGTATAGACAAATAGGTGACAGGTCTTTATGATGATCCTATGAGAGTTCCTACGAATTTCATGAAGTCATTGTTTTTAATAGCTGAGTAACATTCCATTGTGTAGATGTACCACATTTTCTGTATCCATTCCTCTGTTGAAGGACATCTGGGTTCTTTCCAGCTTCTGGCTATTATAAATAAGGTTGCTATGAACATAGTGGAGCATGTGTCTTTGTTGTATGTTGGAGCATCTTTTGGGTGTATGCCCATAGGAAATGGATGGAACTGGAAAATATCATCCTGAGTGAGGTAACCCAATCACAGAAAAACACACATGGTATGCACTCATTGATAAGTGGATATTAGTCCAAGAGCTCGAATTACCCAAGATGCAGAGAAACATGAAACTTAAGAAGGATGACCAAAATGCGGATTCTTCACTCCTTTTTTAAAAGGGGAACAAGAATACCCTTAGGAAGGGATAGGGAGGCAAAGTTTAGAACAGAGACTGAAGGAACACCCATTCAGAACCTGTCCCACATATGGCCCATACATATTCAGCCACCAAACTAGATAAGATGGATGAAGCAAAGAGGTGCAGGCTGACAGGAACCGGATGTATATGTCTCCTGACACAGCCAGAATATGGCAAATACATAGGCGAATGCCAGCAACAAACCACTGAACTGAGAACGGGACCCCCGGTGAAGGAATCAGAGAAAGGACTGAAAGAGCTAAAGGGGCTTGAGACCTCATATGAACAACAATGCCAACCAACCAGAGCTTCCAGGGACTAAGCCACTACCCAAAGACTATACATGGACTGACCCTGGCTCCAACTGCATAGGTAGCAATGAATAGCCTAGTAAGAGCACCAGTGGAAGGGGAAGCCCTTGGTCCTGCCAAGGCTGGACCCCCAGTTAAAGGGATTGTTGGGGGGAGGGTGGTAACGGGGGGGGGGATGGGGAGGGGAATGCCCACATAAAAGGGGAGGGAGAGGAATTAGGGGGATGTTGGCCTGGAAACTGAGAAAGGGAATAACACTTGAAATGTAAATAAGAAATACCCAATTTAATAAAGATGGGGAAAAAAGAATTCCTAAAATTCTATCAGTATTTATTAAGCTCTTTTATAGTGGGACTACTATTAGGTCCTTTCTGATAGTCAAAACTGCAATGAGAACTTTGCCAGTCTCCCATGTGTCACCAGTTAATTGACTCTAGATAGTAAGCAGACATTCTACTACTCAGAACACTTTCTAAGAGGATGTAAAAACCATTAACTAAAGGCATAAAAAGGAACTATGATTTATTACAGGTACTAGGACAGAAGATTAAAATGTTGACTGGGTTTATCTGTACAAAACCTCACTAAAAACTTAGTTATGGTTTTCAAGGTGATGAGTATGTAGCCAGATAATGACTCCTAATGGATATGCATGTAAGCATTCTCTGTTGAAACTTCTATTTTAGTTGATGATCTGAATTTATGTGTAAACTTGTGATGAACTTTTTTTTTTCTTTTTTCTTTTTTTCGGAGCTGGGGACCGAACCCAGGGCCTTGCACCTGCTAGGCAAGCGCTCTACCACTGAGCTAAATCCCCAACCCCCTGTGATGAACTTTTTAACCATGTAACCATGTATTAAAAAAGATGTGTAAGTGCTGAGGACAAAGAGAAGGGACAGAACTGAGCTGAGGAGAACTTTTTAGACAGATTGCTTTTTAGCTGATCTCCACAGAACTTTTTAAAACAGAATTGAGGATAATTTTTTAGTCAGGACACAAGAGAACTTTTTAGACAGAATTGAACCCAAAAAGAACTTAGAAGTAAAGGTATAGCATTGGGAGAAAAGGCATTGAGAGTAAGAGCAGGAGGAGAATGCAGCAGAAGGAGTGGGCCAACTTTTCCTTACCATGAGGCAGAACAGGTCCTTTCTTAATAACAAGGCAAGCTTAGTCTTATTAAAGGAACAAAGCTTTCTTCTTACAAACTTGGGTTTAATTCATTTAGTAAAGATTGGAGCAGGGCTGGAGAGATGGCTCAGCGGTTAAGAGCACCCGACTGCTCTTCCAGAGGTCATGAGTTCAATTCCCAGCAACCACATGGTGGCTCACAACCATCTGTAAAGAGATCTGATGCCCTCTTCTGGTGTATCTGAAGTCAGCTACAGTGTACTTATATAATAAATAAAATAAATCTTTAAAAAAAAAAAAAAAGATTGGAGCTCATTTTTCATCCTTTCTGTAACTGGTACTTGGGTCTTTTGCTTCAAATGCATATATGTACGTATGGACGTGTGTGTGTGTGTGTGTGTGTGTGTGTGTGTGTGTGTGTGTGTGTGTGTGTTTGTGTGTTTAAGTATGTAATTATGAGAATGTATGTAAGGTAGGCCAAACTGGTTTGACTGCAAATGTATAAATGTGCATGTATGAATCTGTATATAAATTTATGTGAGTTTATGCATATTTGCTTATTAAAAGTTTTTTCCTTCTGTGAGAATGATTCTCTTCTCCTGGTTCAATAGAAGTTTATTGCTCCAAACGTCCCCCTAGCCTGACAAGCAAGAAGCCTTTCCCTAAAGGGAAAAGGCTCTAGCAATTAATCCATTACTTAATCTCCTGCTGTTTTAGGATGAGGTTCTAAGTGCCAGAGACTGCAGCAGTTTCTGGTCACTGAGGAACACAGAAGGGGAGGACAGATACAGTAGCCAAGTAACTTAGACTTAGATAAACTTTTTATTATTGTACAGGAACCCTAAATATCTCCTAAGTCAAAAGTCTTACCCTCTGTTGACACTCTTCCCCCTCTGCTGCCTCAAGGAGAACTAACAAGAAAGAAGACCTGCCAGGGCTGCCTCCTGACCCAACCCCCATCCCCTACCCCACAAGAAAGGCCTTCCTTTGATATGTACATATACACCTTCACAAAAACCTTTTTCACGATGATTACTCAGAGATTAAGTCCATCCAACATTTTTAATACTTTCTCACAATTCTCATATGTACTGAAATAAAATTTCTGAAACATAGCTTTTTATATATTGTACTAAAACTCAGTGTGTTTATCTGAAGTTTTGCGTGATTTATAAATGATGGTATATAAATGGAAAGTTCATATCCATTAACTCTACCAATATCTCTATCTCTTCCCAATTTCACTAATGTGGCTTCTGTAATATTTATTAGACATATACTGAATTGGATTTTCCCACTCTATCTTCCCTTGCCCTCTCCCCCTTTCTCCCCAAAGCAGGGTCTTACTATCTAAGTTAACTTTTATAAATTAACTACTCTTTTTTTAGATTTATTTATTATATATAAGTACACTGTAGCTATCTTCAGACACACCAGAAGAGAGCATTGGATCTCATTACAAATGGTTGTGAGCCACCATGTGGTTGCTGGGATTTGAACTCAGGACCTCTGGAAGAGCAGTCAGTGCTCTTAACCACTGAGCCATCTCTCCAGCCCATAAATTAAAACTTCTGAATGTCAGATAAGAATGTTTTCCTTCTGTCATTGGCACATCCTATGAATAAGAGAACCAACCCACAGCCACAATGTACCGTTCGTGATATATATAAAAAAAAAAAAAACAAAAACAAAAAATAAAACGTGTTTAGCAAACATCAAGTGTGTGTCTAATAGTGAGAACCTTTTAGTTGATAGATTAGAGTCCTCTAAATGAGTGCAAAATAAATGTTCAGAGAATGTAGCAGTATTTGAATGTACTATATTTTCTGGGCCTTAATCTAAAAAAATTTAAAACCGTGAACTTTTGGAAGGATTTAAAGATATTAGTATGGGAATAAGAACTTAGGATTTAAATGTAAAAGAACCGTAAGTCAGGTGTAAATTCAGGTCAATAAGTTATGTCTGTTTAATATATTTTCTATATCTATAATATGAAAATAATGCTATCTATGTTCTTTAAAATATTAAATGAAGACAATGCCAAGGAGACCTTGCAAGATGGTTCAGCAACTAAAAGTACTTGCCACTGACCTGACGACCTGGGCTTGGTCCCCAGGATCCACATGGTGGGAGGCAAGAACTGACTCCTATAAATTGTTCTCTGACTTCTCATTCTAGCTGTGGGCAAGGGCACGGACGCACACATACACACACACACACACACACACACACACACACACACACACACACACACACACACACACACACACACTAAATAAACATGTTAAAAGAGCTAGATAACCTTTTTGTAAGACATCATTCTTTCTGTAAGAAAATCAATGTATCAAAGCAAAACAAAACACGTCATGTTAATACAGCGTAAGCACACTTAATAAGTGGTTTGGTGATAAATTTTGTTTTGCACCTTCCAGAACATACTCATCCTTTCAAAGTTGTGCTTTACCTGGTCATAAATTCCTCAAACTTTGAACTGGTAAGGTTAAGGCTGGACCAGTGTGTATCTGCCACAGGCTTGTGCTCCGGAGGACCCAGATATGCAAGAAGTGTGGCCATCTTATCGAAAGGTCGTCTTCCAACAGCTTTATGATCCCTGGCAACAACAGGAAATGCTTAGAGGAAATAGCACTTCACAGTAACTACAGAGTCTGACCTTCCTTTAGACCATCACTGCTTGCTTTTTTTGTTTGTTCTAACTACTTGTTCCTGCCTGTTTTTAAAGATTGCAGCATTGAAAGATCTCCAATCTTAGACACAGGAATATTTCCCACCTGTAAAATTTATTGTTTTAAGTTGAAAAAAAATTTTTTTATAAAATTGATACCTGTAACACTCTCATCTACTTTTTCTTATGGTAAAAAGACTGACTACCTTGCAAAGCCAGTGCTTAGGACACGGCCTATGTAACCATGGGTAACTCACGATCTTTTATGTACTTTTTTTTTTTTTTAAGACATGGTGTTACTAGAATTATCCCAGGTTAACCTTAGACTCATGATCTTCCTACCTCAGCCTCCCAAATGCTGATAATATATAACCATGTTTTTAAAGATTTATTTTGTGTGTGTGTTATATGAGGCCAGAAGTCGGTATCAGACCTCTGGAGCTAGAATTACGAGGCAGTTGTGAGCTACTTGACATGGGTGCTGGGAACCAAACTGGAAGAGCAGTATGGTGGTTTGAATAAGAATGGCCCGATAGGCTTCTATGTCTGAATACTTAAGTCAGTGTGTGTTCTCCCACACTCCTCTCTTCCCTTTCCCTCCCTCTCAACAAATTATCAAAATTATAGGATGTCCAAGCTAGTTGGCAGACATGAAACTGTCAAATCACTGTCTATATTTTCATGTTTGAAATATGCATCATTTTGAAAGTAGCACATTTAAAAATCTCAACAAACTGCGTATGTATTCAAATCATGACAAAAAGAAGAAAATGTTCATCTTTAAGAGTTCCAGGTTATTAACCAGGTGGTGGTGGTGCATACTTTTAATCCCAGCACTTAGGAGGCAGCAGCAGGTAGATCTCTGCAAGTTCGAGGCCAGCCTGGTTGGTCCACAGAATAAGTTTCAGGGCAGCCAAGGCTACACAGAAAAACCTTTTCTCAAGAAACAAAAACAAACAAACAAACAAACAAACAAAAAACCCGAAGCAAAGCTCCAGGTTACTTAGGCATTAACAAAGAAAAAAGAAAATGCTTTCCTTCTCCTATTTTAGTGGCGTATCAGCTATGTCCATGCCTACTTCAATACTAACAGTTCATAAAAGACTAAGAAGTTTACTTTTAAATTCCCATCTCTTAGATGTTTAGCCACAGTTGGTATGGTCTCCTCTCTTTCTCACAAACAAGAAAACCATATTTTATTGGCACCCAAGGGAATTCCTCAGACACAGCAACTGGAGCCCTTTATAATTTTATATAAACTTAAAAGGAAATAACTCTGAGAAAGGACAGCAAATATGCTACTAGAGGCTTTAACTAAAAAGCTAGCAAAATAATTTCCAAATAATTTCAGATACTGGATCCATTCTCATTCTCTCTAGTTTGCCTTCCCTCTGAGACAAGGTCTCACCATGTAGCCCTGCAGGCTGGCCTCAAACTCACAGAGATCCCCCTGCCTCTGCTTTACACACACTGGCATTAAATAGCATGGCTCCATGTCTGGTGGTACTTTCTATATGCAGCTTCATTTGCGTAGACTCGATAGGATCACAAATGCAATGGCTGGTATGACCAACTATATAACAGGAGTTGATTTTTTCCATATGCCATAATTCATACTGCAAAAAGATCAACAATTTTATTAATTCAACTTAAATTAAGTGTTTTAATTTCCCCAAGACTGGGAAAACATACCTGTTGCTGGAAAGATACTGGCCAATTTTCTCCTGATTATTCCAAAGCAGCCGATGTAAAGCGAGCACATTGCCATCACTGATGAAGGAAAGACTATGGTTTACTGCGTCACTTGTGGGACAATCTGATGCTATATCTAAGAAAAACCTGCAAAAATGCAAAGCCATTAGAATTGTAAACACCAGGTATACTTACACGTATATATGCATTAAATTTATATAGAGTCAGTAATACAGTATCTGTGATTGCAAATGTGGAGGGCTTATGCCCTCAGTGTAAACAAGAAGCACAAGGAGAAAATTGTCTATTTCTGATACTTAGTTTCCACTTCAGCATCAGAGCAGGCTTCTGAAATGGGATAACAATAAATTTGGATGGATGAGATCTGCAGAATAGGCTAGTGTCTTATAGCTAAAAGAAGTGGAGGCCTAGGTAACCTCTCTTAAAGTTACACTACCTGCCTGTCAGAGCCAGGATTGGAACTCTGGTTGTCTTAACCATCCATGAGGAGTCACAGAAGTTATTTTTTACCTGAAGACACCAAAGGCCAGGAAGCGCTGAAATGACAACAAACTGGAAGGGCAGCTGTAGAAGGCTGTGTGACATCAGTGACATCAGCTGGGTGCCTGACAAACATGGCTCAGCAGGCCTTGCTCTTCTTTCTCCCCCATTCTCTCTGCTTTGCTAAACACTGTTAGATTACATTCCTAAAGTAGCCACTAAGGTCTATCCCCATCTTTGGCCACTTCCTCCTCTTGAGGCTGAGTACTCTCATCAAACGCCCTGCTTTGGTCACTAAATTCAAACACCTGGGTGTCTCCCTTTACCTTTATAAACAGCCATTTCCCTGTGGGCTATGTCTGCCCCCTCTCTGTCCAGAGGCAGTCCTTTGTCATCATCCCAGGTCCCTAACCCCTGTCCCTAGGCAAATATCTCTTCTCCCTCATCCTCTATCTCCTGTCTTATGTCTCTTATTTCATGCCCTCTGTCCCTCTGTGAGAAATAAATCTTCTTTGTGCTGAGTATTTGGTCTTGGGATGTCTTTTTTTTTTGGTTCTTTTTTTCAGAGCAGGGGAACGAACCCAGGGCCTTGCGCTTCCTAGGCAAGCGCTCTACCACTGAGCTAAATCCCCAACCCCGGTCTTGGGATGTCTTAAGGTGATTCCAGTCCCCTCAGTTTCTACTGCTGGCCAGTGACTTCTGGAGACGAGCACCTTCCCAAAGCACTTTCTCAGGAACCATCTCACCTGCTTTTTAAAAAGGAAACCCTGACAAAGACAGCACTGTCCCAAGGTTACAAATAAACCAACAATTCAGAGAATTAAAGTGAAGAATGGGTTATGAAAATTCAGTCTTAAAGCCACTACAATTAATCTCTTTATTCACACTTAAAATCTTATATTTTTGTACTTCTTGGTATATAGAGCATTGTTTTAAATTCAGACACACTTCTAAATGGAAGAAACAAATGTGTTATTAACATAAAATCATTCTAATGTATTATTTTTATCACTTAGTTTTAGTTTCTAATACAAGGCATCTTCTTGAACCCATTTCACAGCACTGCCGAAGTTAGAAAATGCCAACAGTTCTTTATAGTTTCCAAATACAAAAGCTACCTTGAAATTAATAAGAGTATAGAGATTTTTCACAATTTCTCTTAAAATGAAATAAAACAAAAATGTGTTCTTAATCTAGAAAGGATAGGGGGACCCTCCCCCCCCCCCCAGAAATTTACTGTAGCCCATGCACAGACTGCAGTAAAATGGAGACATGGCAGGCAGCGAAGACCCAGGCTGCTTACCTCCGTGCCAAGTCGAAGTTGCTTTTCACAAAATCATTAAAAGGCCTCATGTGCTCTTCCTTTGTGAACAGTACATGATTGGCAATGCTCTGAAGGACCTAAACAATCAAACAGATTATGAGCATATGAGTAGTCAGATTACTTGCTATATGAAACCTATAAATTAATATAGTCATTAAAATAATTTTTCCATTGATAATTCTACTAGCGATTCAACTCAATTAATTACTCCTTATTATAAAATTATTCTATTGTTTTAATTCTTTTCAATTAGAAATATTATATATACATATTTTAAAGTATCTAGTACATGAGTATGTGTGTGATATGTACATATATGCACACATTTGCATGGGTGATTGGTACATGTGTGTAAGCATATGCAGGCCAGAGTTTGACACTATTTCCCTCCAACATTGTCCATCTTCTATATTATAGCATCTCTCATGTGACGGGAGCTTGCTCCAGGGATGTTGTCTTTGCCTCCAGCGTGCTGTGATTATAGGTTAAATGCCATGCACTCTCTGACATTTACCTGGGTGCTAGGGGATCTGAGCTACAGTCCTCATGCTTGCATAATTAGCACTTTTACACATGGCTCATGTTTGCAGTCTCAAGTGTTGTTGTTAATGATGATGACGACGACAATGACTAAAGAAACCCTACAATCTGTATCTTTATTTCCAACTCAATCTTCCCAGAGCAGTTACACAGAAAACCCTCACTGAAAGACAGATACTTATTTGCTAGTATACCTTCCCCTCATAGGGCCCACTGTGTGTGTGTGTGTGCGTGTGTGTGTGTAAATGTATATAAATATAAATAAAGAATTCCTTTGCAATACAAAAGGCACATAACTGAAAACCACGGGACTCTCAAAAGCAAAATGAAATCAAAGTACTTTGAATACTGAACACTGAAAAATTATCTGGAAGGGATATTAAAAATTGCAAGAAGTATCAAAATAATTCACCTTTGACATTAACTTCAAGCCCCTTTCAATTCTAGGTGGTGGCTTTTTATCTAAAATCCCTGCTTCATACGGTGAGACAATGGCAGGGTTGATGAACCTCAGGAACATGGCACTTCCGACGGCACCGATGCTGTTCTGAGGGAAGCGCTGGCTAACCACCTGAGAAGGAGGAGTTGAGAGTTGAGCAGACAGTTTGTACTGAAATAAAGAGGTGGGAACAACGCTTTCAAGGTCAGAGTCTGCACAAAATTTCAATTATCAGTCTTAGCTGGTAACACCAGTTACCCTTAACTGTGATCACGTGATTCTTTTTTTTTTTTTTAAGACACAATTAAAAGAGAGGAAAAATCTCCTCATAGAAGAAACCTGAAAAAAGATTTTACTTCATAATCATTATGGGCAACAAAAGTAGACTTAATTGCACAGAGGTTAAGCTATTTCTCTAAGATCAACAGACATAAAGTACAGTTGACTTCCATAAGGTCCTCAGAACTGAGCCTCTAACAGCACACCTTCTACACTCTATTCCTAACAGGGAGAGCTAACACTTTGCACACCCGCTAAAATTGACATTTCAGTGCAACTTACCATATACATCTCTGCTTAGCTTTCTGCTGAGTAAAAAACTTACTTACAAGCCATGTTCTTGCCAGCCACTTTTCTCCATGAGCATGCTTCCTAACACAAGGACCTACCTATTATTTAAACCACAGGAGAAACAGGAACTCTCAGGAACCTAAAAGAAAAAAGGATCCCACCAGAAGACAGAACCCCCACACTCCATGTACCTCAATTTATTCTTCTGCCAAATAAGTAATAAATTAAAAAACAAACAAAAAACTTTTCAGGACCCAGGAAATAGCTGCCCTCCCTGAAAAGTAGCAGGAAGCCTATGTAAATGGACCTATCCTCTCTATAACAAAAGTGTTCTGCACAGAATGCAAAGGACCAGGCAGGGAATAATGTCAGAACTGGCAAAACAGGCACAGCAGACTGGAGACAACGTCACAGAACTGGTTGTCCCTCTACCTCTACCTAATACTTCCCATTTTAAGCTAACACATGGAAATGGAACTATTCTAGAATTTAATTTTTGTATGTATCATTACTTTTTAAAAAAGAACACATGCAATAGTCAAAAGCTGTTCTAGTTTGGTGTGTCTAACTGTGATGGTGGAGTCCTAGCACTCACAATAACGGGAACAGAAGGACAACCTGCATCCCAAAGGCCCTTGGGGGCGATAATGAGAAGACAGTTTATATGCAGAAGTGCCTCTCACTTCCCTTTCCTTTACCGAGTGTCAACACTTCTCTTTTATTCACAGATTCGACTCCAGATTAACTGTCGGCTACTTCACTTTATCCTGGCCTACTTTGTGCTTTGTGAAATCTGTATTTCTTTATTTAAATTATTATGTCACTGTTTTGTGTGTTTTGCCTGCATGTAAGTCTGAATGCCACTTACAAGCTTGATACCCTCAGGGGCCAGAAGAGTGTGTCAGATTTCTTGGAACTTCTATTACAGATGAGCTGTGAGCTGCCATGTGGGTGCTGGGAACTGAACCTGGCCCTCTGGACGAGCAGCCAGTGCTCTAACCACTGTGCCATCTTTTCAGCCCTAGGGTCTGAATCATAAATGTGTCCTTACCCACGACGTAAAATCTCAAAATAATTTTCTATCACTTCTGATAAAAATAATTAGAAAAAGATTTCCGAAAATGATTCTTTGGTGTAGTCGTTGGAGGAACCAGCAGCAGAGAGGCTGGTGAGCTCTATTCCCTTTATGTACACTGTGACGCTCAGGGAGCTTCTCTAGGTTACAGTTCTTTTGGGTGCCTAGAGCACACAGGAAGAACCTTAGGATAGCAGGAAAATTGGCTAAATATAGCTGTCTTTTTTTTTTTAAACCTGAAATGAAGTTTTACATACAGAATTAAGAAGAAAATTCAAGTTTACTTTTCTTGGATAGTTTTTAAACTTTTGAGGTACTAGAATCCCAAATCTGATAAAAAGAAAGCAAAAATCAGAATCATCATATAATTTCAGAATGTGCAAAGACAAACGCTGACACTGAGTTCTTTTAGAATTTCCAAATTTTAATTAAAAGAGGCAAGAATATCAATAAGCTAACAAGACAATGAAGTGTTTGGGGAGCAAATCATGAAGAAGGAAGAAGACTAAAACTGCCTTCTGGGAAGTCATGCTCCTAGTCCACCAAGTACTTAGATTTAATTTTAAGCAGGCTGGGGTTTCTTTGTTGTTGTTGTTGTTGTTGATTTGTTTTATGAGTGCACTGTAGCTCTGGTGTTCAGACACACCGGAAGAGGGCATCAGATCCCATTACAGATGGTTGTGAGCCACCATGTGGTTGCTGGGAATTGAACCCAAGATCTCTGGAAGAGCAGCCAGTGCTCTTAATCAACAAACCATCTCTCCAACCCTTCTAAGCAGGTTGTTTTTAAAATAATATTTTCAGTTTAACCCATTAAAATCCTGAAATAGTTTTAATAGGCCCAACCAACATCATAGTTTGTCCTTAGAGAGTGAGCCGGTTTATTGAACTTCTATGAAAGTGTCTTTACAAGTATTAATAATGGCTGCACATAGATAGTCTTTAAAATGTATGTTTGGAAGTGGTTGTTTCAGAGGTTAGGTGTGGTAGTTCTCACATATAACCCTTGCAAGGGGGAGACCAAGGCACGAGCACTGCCATGAGCTCAGGCCTGCCTGCTATGAAGGTCTTCTGGGTGCCTTCAGCACTTAAGACCTGTTTCAAAAACACAAAAACAAAACAGGTCGCTACTTGGTGGTTGTCTCTAGGAAAGAGATCTTATAAAGCACAACTTACATGTCTCCTGGTTTATATTTGAAAATACTCATCTTGGGAACTTAAGAAAGTCTGAATTATCTTCTAAGAAGGGTTATTATAAAATTAATAAGAAATACTTTAACTTTTAACCCTTTCCAGATCTCTAAAAAATAGTATCAAAACTTCATGTTTCAGAAAAAGTTTCGTTATTGTAAATATGTATCTTTTTGGCAGTGATATCTATATTTTTGGAACTAAAACCAAACAACACTTAAAACTAATAGAAATGCTGTATAAAAAGTTTCATGAGTTAATTTATAGAAAGACTGTTCTCTCTTTCACCACTATTTAAAATCAAGTTGGAATTTTATCTAATACCACATAAAGTTTTTGTTTGCTTTGTTTTGTTTTATTTTTGGCTTTTTGAGACAAAATTTCTCTGTGTGGCCCTGCCTGTCTGGAAACTTGCTTTGTAGACCAGGCTGTCTCCAAGTCAGAGATCCACCTGCCTCTGCCTTCTGAGTGCTGGAATTAAAGACATGGACCACCATGCCTGACACGTTGTTTTTTATTTCCAACTCTATAAAAATCTAATTTTGACCTAAATAATATTCTTCATGTAAGGTCAATGATCAGCTAACACCACCCCCCAACACACACACACACACACACACACACACACACACACACACACACACACACCCTTAGGTAAAGTTGAACTATAATAATCAGATAATAAATTATATATCAGCAGAGAATCACTAGCTATACATGGTGAAATCCTGAAAGTCTTGAGTTAGGCAGGTAACTTCCCCAGTAATCTAAGTATATTGTATTATTGAATATAATAAACTGAATCAGCTGTCATATGTTGACATAACTAAACACCCAAAACCCAAACTTTCTATGTTTCACTTATTACAAAGGAAGTCAGCTTGCTCTCAAAGGAGAAAAATATTAGATTTCGTTAAACCACTTAAAATGACATTCTAAATTTATAATGATTAGCATGTCTTCATACTATAGAATCTGTTCTGAAGTACTGCCAGTTAGACCCCTTAGTTTCTTAAGGACTGTCACCTGTGCTGAGAAATATATTCCAAAATTTTATACATATATGAAAATCCATGAAAAAATTCCAAGGAATAGTTTTATATAAAACCATAATAAACAGTGTTAGAAAAGCTATAATACATGCTCTAGAGAAACACAGAAAGCCTAACTTTAATTATGTTATGCTACACAATGACATTAGTGTAACAGTAAACAAGAATGTTAGAAACAGCAAATTAATTTCCACAGTGATGATGTATAATGTTAAACCCACAATGCTGGGAATTAGAAGGCTGAAGCATTAGAGGAAAATGTTTTAAGCAGGAGAGCCATCCAATCCAATCCATTTGTTCAGAGATGATCAATTTCATGTACTATACTCAAAAAGAAAATTCTGAATGGCCATAATAAAGGTATGAGTCTCTAAAGTTTAATTTAGTTCTAAATTTTAAACACAATTATAAACGTAAAGCTTTATTATATGTAAAGCTAAAGTAGAAAATGAAATATAAAACCTGACAAATATGATCTCAAATTATTCCTTTTTAATAAAACTCCCTACAACTTGTGAATTTTTTTTTACACCATTCTCTATAATCATTTGGATTAAGTGAACAAAGACAGGACTAAACTGGATAATGGTGAGTCCCATCCACAGATGATGTTATTTTAAAAAATGAATGTAAGTTATACTGTGAACAAATGATAGTTGTAGGAAGAAAATAATTATGGCAATCATAACTTTCTCCCTTTTACAAGAAGGCAAAAGTCAGAAGCAGGCAATATATTCAAGTCATGTTTGCACGAGGCTCCTGTGTCAACGTGACCTCACTGAGTTGTCTTTTCACTAGAGAAATGTAATGTGTATTTTCTCTAAGGTAAAAGTAACATCAGCATTAACATTTCTATGATCTAAGCACAATTGTCTAAATTAGGGTGGCTGAGACTATCAAGATAAAAATACAATTAAGGGGTTGGGGATTTAGCTCAGTGGTAGAGCGCTTGCCTAGCAACCGCAAGGCCCTGGGTTCAGTCCCCAGCTCCGAAAAAAAGAAAAAAGAAAAAGAAGAAGAAAAAAATATATAAGGAGTAAAAATTAAAATTTAGCAACTCTGAGATTAGAGGTATGAAATGAGCCTTGGTTTTGGTAGCTCTAGAATGTACACCCTGAATTTAATGCCTATGTTTGGGGGGGGGTGTCACATTTCTGCCCACAATGTATTTATTAAGAAGTGCTTTTGTTTCTAGAAAAAGAAACCACTCACATGACCTGCAAACAAGAAGCAAGAATGAAGACAGTCAGCATCCCCTAAGGCCTTGAAATTAAGTTTCGTTCGCATTCATTTATAATTTAAAAAGTAACAATAAAATTAGATCAAGGGTATTCAATGTAATAAATGCACAAAACATGCCTTTGGGGTAAATCAAACCAAAGGAACACAGAGAATGTTTCAATGTAACTTAATTCCAGGGTTAATCGAAATGAGAGCTATTTTGTGCCAGAATTAGTAGAATGATTTCACAGTGAAGGTCAAATAGCTGAGGTGAAGATGTTCTTAACAATAGCAAAGACTTGGGGTTTGCTTCAAAGGAAACAGCTAGTAAAAAGTTCTCCAGACTTACTGATTTTTTGTTTTCCTTTTTTTCTTTTACTGTAGCTTTATTCAGTAGGGAGTGGCAAGTTGCCTACAGAACAGAGATGAGCACAAACAAGTCACAGCACCGACTACATACAGCAACAAAAACAATGTTGGCTTGTACATAAAATTACATGGTAAAATGTAACACAAATGGAACCAACAGAAAAGTAGAAATCAACTGAATTTTGAGGGAAGAAGTTTAATCCTGGATTTTAATTTTTATTACACTTTTAAGCCAAGCATAAAATAAACAGCAGGAAATGTTGAGACCCAATCATGTCTACTATTTCTGGCTATAAGTCATGGAAAAAGCTGTCCTCAAGCAAATCTCAGGAATATTTATACTTGAGTCAATTCCTAGCTTTTGATAAATTTTACATAAAATATTATGAAGTAGACCACCCTGAAAACATTGTGTCTACATAACTTTTTCCGATATGTAAAATACTTCTCTGTGTATCCTTCAATTGACTTAAGAGTTATTTTTCCAATACCTAGCAGTTAATTAAGATGTTATTAAATAAAAATTTAAATGGCTAGATATGCAGAAAACAATTTTAGAGACTCAATCTAAAATTCATCTTTTAAAAGGAGTGTTGTTCTAGTCTCACATCTTCCAACGCACATGGACTGATCCCTGAAACGGTACTACTCAGTTTATTAAAAACCACTGTATCTGGAAAAAGAATGTTAGCATCAACCAGGAAAAAGTTGATTAATATCAAAGTTAAGAAATTGAAGACAATATTGTAGACTCAAATTTAAACCTGATTTAAAATGTCACTCATTATAGATGACGATTTATCAGACTGCCCTTCAACACGCAAAACCCCAAAACCACCCATGTGAACCCACACAGACATGTCAGTCTCACCACAGAGCTCCATCTCTAGAATAAAGATTTCTTCAAAATTAAAACTTCTGATTGACTTATACTAACTATTTTTTTTAATATTTTAAAATCTTAAAATAAGAGCCAGTTATGGTGGTAAACACCTGTAATCCTGGCCTTAGGGAGTGGAAAGTAAGAGAATCAAGAGTTCAAGACCAACCTGGGCAACAAAAGACACTTTCTCAAAACATCAATTTAACCATAACACAAATTTTTTGATCCAGATTTCTAAGGCATCAAAACCCCTCAGTTTTCAATCCATCATCCATCCACCATCCATCCATCATGGATCCTACATGCACCCATCCATCCATTATCCATCTATCAACCATCCATCCACCATCCATCTTCCAACCATCCATCCATCCACCATCCATCTTCCAACCATCCATCCATCCTCCATCCATCCATCATGCATCCATCTAGTAGCTCTTGGACACCTAGACGCCAGCACTATCTTGGGCCTAGGATGCAGAGGTAAAAGCTCATTTCAGCGTGCTTTACTTCAGGCTTTAATGCAGTTTACAAAAATATAACCATGTAAATATTCAGGTTTTTTTTAATTGTGGTATATGTAGCTTTAACACACATGTATAAACTCATTTGAAGAAGAAACTTTACTGGGAAAGACAATGTTTACTTAAAATCACAGTAGTTATTTCCCATTTTTCTCACCAGAACTGAATATCCACTCTAGAAATCATTTTCTCTTTGTTCCGAATTTATCAGAAGGAAAAGAAATTGTATATGAGAAAAATAGCTTAATTATAAATGTCATACATTTATAACATATTATAACAATTATTGTATTATATATTATTCTTACATAGCATTTTAATCATCTTTTCTAAATAAAGAAGGCAAACACATATAGCTGATTACAAGATACAAAAAAGCTTGAAGACCCAAACCTGAACTCAAGTAAAAATCAGCTAGCAATATACTCACTTAGCTTCCAAAGTTTCCCCAGTAGATCCTCAAAGGAGCTGTTTACTAAGAAAAGGAAAATGGGTTCCCATCCTTCCCAGCAGAGCAGAAAAGTACAAGGGAACCATTATATCTCTGCCAAAGTTACAAGGGCAAGCAAAAGCCCCAAGAGGGGGGAAAAAAGGAAAAGAAAAAGAAAGAGAGAAAAGAATAAAAACAGAGGCTGACAGAGGGAAGACTGAGTTAAGGACAAAGACCAGAGACTCAATGAAAAATGTATTGGGTCTTTATCTTTGATCACTGTAAAATTTGCTTATTAAAAAACAAAATCTTACTTAAACGAAAACTTTGGTCCATGGTAGTCTGCAGTAACTTTATCCACTACAAAATAATGCCTAGCCTAAACATTTGTATAGAGTTTCTGTGAAGCTTTAATGTGGTAATTCCAATGTGACAGCAATGCAGGCTGTTGTGAGGTGTGCTCTAAGCAGGGCAGGGCAGGGCAGGGCAGGGCAGGGCAGGGCAGGGCAGGGCAGGGCAGGGCAGGGCAGGGCAGGGCAGGGCAGGGCAGGGCAGGGCAGGGCAGGGCAGGGCAGAGCAGCACAGCACAGCCCAGCACAGCAACCAGTGGCAGTGAGCCACCAGTCAGCACTTCCTTGCCTTCATGGTTCCCTCCACACCTAAATAGGAAGGCTGGTGAGAATCCTGCTTACTTAAATGAGTAGAAATGATAAATTCCGTCATGAAATATTTCCCACATACCTATTAAGTGTCCAATTCTTTTTACATTACTAGAATAGTGCTTTCAAACTGGTGCCCAAGTTTGCTGATGATATAAACGGATACATTTCTCATTATGGGGACAGCCACATGAAGAGTTTCTATTAAAGTCTAGTAGGCAGACCCTGAATTCCCCATTCACTTTTACCCAACTGTGATAAGGTCACTGTCATTTTGGAAAGCCATTTTCTTTCTAAAAAACCAAGAAGGTGATTTCAGACTTTGAATGTGTGCTGTTTATTTTCCACCTCAGTTTATAACAGAAAAACAACTGAATTGAATGTAAAGAGAAACCTAAGGGTAAAGTTAGGAGAAAGCAAACAGGCAATGCATTAAGCTTCATTTCACAGTTCTAATTAACCACCCTCTAGCTGCACGTTCGACCAGGTGAATAACCGATGTGGAGCTTCCTAAGCTTCCTAGAGCTTTCTGAAAAGGCAGTAAAAGTCCTAGCACATCCAGAAAGTGAATACTAAGTATATTTTATTACATTTCTATGTACGCAAAGTTTTCTTTTTATAGATACAGAAGTACATCTTTTAAAATAGCAATGGAGAAAAATTCACATAGCAGCCTCACAGCTTTTTAAATGGTGATTTCACTGATGATGCTAATGTCTCTAGGCAACTAAAGCTGCAAGCCAAAAATAAAAGGATGACGCTACAAAATCAGAGAAATGCATGGGTTTTGGTAAATGTGTAAGTCCTTTCCCTATTTGCACCCTTATTCCAAACCCCAGGATCTATGTTGGTTTTCCCCCCTATTTGAAAAGTTAATACAGATTTATAGGCAATCCCTTGGAATAAATTATTCCTAAAACTGCATACCCAATTAAAAAACAGAAGTTACAGAAGAACAAAGGCCTTATTCTTTCAACACAGAGGAAATCACTGTGGACATCTGAATTCAGGAGCACTATTTGCTGTGACAGGGTTAGAAAGTCAGTCAGCTCCTGGATGGTGTGGACTCTATCTTACAAGCAGCACTCCACATGAGATACACAGGACAGTTAGCATGACCTGCGAGAACAGGACACAAACCAACAATCTCCTAAAGAGAAACCAAAGTTATAGATCAAACCATTCATACTGTAAAAAAGCAACAAACTTGCTTCCAGTGAGAAAGTTCCTGTAAGTAATTTAGGCAAAAGATAAGCTAAGATGCACAGTGTATCTCACTGCAGTACATTCAGTAAATTACTAGTTGTTTTCAACACAAAGATGATTAGTTGTATTTTCCTTAAAGTTCTTTAAATGTCTCTGAAGAAAATGTGAAGCCAACCTAATGGTAACATCTATTTTGAGGTTTCTTTTATCTTGTGTGTAAGTGTTCTCCTGGTTGTATGTGTGCCGCATGCATGCCTGGTGCCTGAGGAAGTCAGAATACAGCATTGGCTCCCCTGTGCCTGGAGTTAGAGATGGCTGTGAGCCACCAAACCTGGGTTCTCTGCGAGAGCAGCCAGTGCTCTTACTACTTAGACCCCTCTCTATCCCACATTACAGTCCGTGTTCAATGACTCTGTACATAGCACTCCTCTCAGGCGCCTTTGGACTCAGAGTGGTAATCTGGAACTTTCAGCATACCTGGTACAAACAATGGCAGACACTTCGAAGCTGCGAGGGGAACTCTGAGGAAGAACTGATGATGGCATGGAAGAACTTCTCTGTCATCTGAAGGAGGTTCCTCTGGTTCTCCTCAAGGCTCTCAGAGGGCTCTAACCTGTCACAAAGGAAAGGGAAAACCAAACATACATGACCATTGAAACAAAATCACCCCCATAAGACTTTCGATCCTCACTGAAACACAAAAAATTTGCTATGAAGGGAGTGGGGAGGTGAGCAGTTATAATACCAGGTGCATAGCTCACACTAATTTCAGTATTCACAAGGAGACAAGTGACTGGCATGAGCTTGAGGACAGCCAGGTCTCTAAAACAAACTAACAAACACAAAATTGAAATTCCAATACTCAGAAGGTGCCCACAGGAGGCAGGAGGACCAAAAGTTGAAGGTCATTCTTAGTTTGGTAGCAAGTTTGAGGCCAGCATTGACTACAGGACCCAGTCAAACGCATACAAAACAACAGTAACTATGACAAAAACAATTTGGAGGAAACCAGAATTTAAGATAAAAATCAGCCAAGATATTACATATTTGAGAGTTTTTTGTGGGTATAGAAATACTAGTACTTTGTGTGGTCTTCTAGATTGTTTGTTGAAGGGGGGGAGTGTGTGTGTGTGTGTGTGTGTGTGTGTGTGTGTGTGTGGACTCTCTTTCCACCATTCGGACTGATCTCAGGCCTGTAATACCAGCACTAGTGAGTGCCAACACCATGTTAAAAAAGCTTCAGCTTTTGGAATCTTTTTGACTTCTGGATGCTCAACCTGAGCTGATCTAGTGGGTACAGACCAGCATCATAGTTTTTAAGATTATTAGAGAGAATCACAAGTGGTCAAAATGCAGAGACTAAGTCAGTGACCATGGGTTGTCTAGTCCCAAATGCAACATTTATAACATAACCTTATATCTAAGGCTCAAGAAACATCGAAGAAAAGGGGGACTGACTGTAAAAAACCAGAGGGCCTGGTCAACTACTGCATAACAGTGTCTTGTCAACAAAACAGAGATGTTCCCACAAACTCTCAGGCCACCTACTTGGGACCTGCAAAGATCACACTAGTAGGTGCACCTATGTGAATGAAAGATTTTAACAAGGCCTCCCCCCTAGATGAAGAACTACAGGCAACCAATAACTACTGAGGGAAGGAGAACCAGATTTTTTTTTTCTGGTATTGTTAGTTTATTTCAAAAAGGAGACACCAATCCTAAGTGTTCAGCCCTAAACACATGTAAATAAGGCACCGTAAATTGGATGCAGTAGGTTATGTGCATATAAACATGTACACACACACACACACACACACACACACACACACACACACACACACAGCGCTAAACAATTCTAGAAGATTTTCTAAATTTGAGTGTAGGTAGCTGGGGGAGCATGGGAAGAGCTGGAGGGAGAGTGGAAATGATGCAAACACAGTGTACTCACTTAGGGAATCCTCACCTGAGTAAAAACTAACGCAGGGGAACTGTTCCATCCAGAACTGACGACTTAATGACTGGCTTTCACTGCCCTAGAAGGCACATCAAACTTCTAAAGGGAGGAAGCAACCAACAGGCCTACCCAGCAGGCTTTTCAATGGGGCTCATGCCTGCCCAGGAAACTCGTGCTGACTGAGCTGTCTCCTACCCTCCTCTCCCTCGAATTTCTTAACTTGTAAGTTTAGAATATCTCTCTCCCCTTCTGATGTATATTTAATGCTATAAGTTTCTACATTCCTCTTTTACTGCCGCCACCACTTTGGGGGGTGTGGTCTTGCTTCCTTTCTGTCAAGGCACCTTTTGCTCACCGAACCTCCTCTGCTGCATCTCCTCTTTAGTCCATCCATCCATTCTTTCCTGTTAGATGGCTTCTCTAACATTTCTTGTTTTTGCATTCCTTGTTAGCATCCCTGTTCCCTGATTTTATTAGTCAGCAGTCCCTTCATGTTGTCCCTATCTTTCATTAGGGCTCTCAGCATAATAACCAGGTATTTTAAATATTCAATATAATAATTCCAAAATTTCTACCACATCCAACTCCTGTTCTGATGCCTGCTTTGTCTCTTCAGACCAAAACCTGTCCTCTCTTGGCGCGCTTATAGTTTTTCTGTTGAAAGGTAGGCACCACATACAGAGAAACAAGGAACTGAGGTGAACAGACCTTTAGTGTAAGACTTTTATCTGCTGGGGAGTTAGCTACGTTCAATGTTTGCTGGAGCTGTGGGTGTCTGTTTCTCTTTTTTTCTTCTTCTTCTTCTTTTTTTTTTTTTTTTCCTTCATTTTTTTTCGGAGCTGGGGACTGAACCCAGGGCCTTGCGCTTTCTAGGCAAGCGCTCTACCACTGAGCTAAATCCCCAACCGCGGGTGTCTGTTTCTCTGTGTCCTTGTTCTCAGGTTTTCCTGACTTCTAAACCAGAGTTCTGTGCTGAGCTGTAATTCACTGTGAATACACTGGAGCCCAGCAGCTGTGATGCGGGGAAGTGGCAGGCACTGCTCTATGCACTGATTCTATACCCGTTGTTGTATGCTGGGCCAAAGTCTCTGAACTTCAAGGTCCTGAATATTTCAGAAGGATTTCGCTTTTGTCCAGAACTCTCTCCATATGTAAGACAGAAAGGCTGTGGGTGTGGTAGAGGATTAGGGGTAGCTGAGGGTCCATCCTCCAGGTCAAATGAGGCTAGGAAAGAGCGGGTTTTCTCTTCAAACACATGTTGCTTAGGAATAACAGAATCCAAGGAACAGATTTCAAATGATTCAGTTTTTCTCCTGCCCAAAGCACAAAGGTATGTTTCTCTCACCTTCTTCCTGAAAACTCAGAAAGCCTTTTGAAGGTAAAACTTATAATGGTGGGGTAGCCCCTTCATATTGGGGCAAAGGAATTCTAACTTTTAAGCAAGTCTGCACTCCACCTGTAGCAACTCGTTAATTATGGTCTAAGTAGCCATACTAGTTACTGGCTCCAGCAGCTGTTTCCTGTGGTAGGTAAGTACTGCCAATCTGTATTCAGATGTTTCTACTCAAGTTTGGGAATGGTGGTTTGCCTTGGGATCTCAATCCTCTGATAAGTTACTGCCAGCTAAGGGATGCAGCTCACTGGCAGGAAATGTCTACAGCATATGCGTGCCTATAGTTTGATCCCCAGAATGGCAACAGCAAAACACAATCTAAACTGATGTGCTAGCTGTTTTTCTTTCAGTCAATCGCTCTCTCTCTTCCTCCTCTTGTTCCTCTGGCCCTCTATCTTCCCCCACATCCTTTCTCCTTTTCTTTTCTTTTTTTTTCCCCCACTCCCCCTAGGGAGCTAACCCAAAGCCTTATGCATTTATGGCAAGCATTCCATCACTGAGCTACGTGCTCAGCCCTTCAGAATTCTTGATGGTTTTTCCTTCCTTTGAATATAGGAGAGTAGATTTTCAAAGTCTTGACTTGTCAGAGTGGGTCACAGTCGCAGGTGTAAACAAGCCTATGTACCCTGGGGGTCTAACGGTCTATTTCGAGAAGCTGGTGAGTTTTGTTTATACATGTGAATCTGTGTGAATGAGTGCCACATATTTAGGCGCACTCCAAGGCCAGAAAATGCCTTGGAACTGCATTTACAGGCAGCTGTGAACCACCTGATATAGATGCTGGGACTTGAACACAGATCCTCTAGATGAACAGCAAGTGCTGTTAATCAGGTGAGTCATCTCTCCAGCCCCTCGAAAGTCATTTTTACCAAAAATAAAAGTTACAGTTGATTTATGGGTGTCTCCCTTTCCTATATTTTCTTAGATTTGTGTGTGTTTAGCTGAGGATGGAACCAAGAGCCTTACACATGCTACTAGGCAAGTTATCTACCACTCAGACATCGGCCATATGTTGTCTGCCTTATTGATTTTTTTTAACATGATGAGAAATGAAGGACTGAGCTGACAAGATGGCTCAATGGATAAAGAGACTTGCCAAGGAAACCTGTTAATCTGTGACTGATCCTTTGTCTTTCACATATATACCACAAACACATATCAAGCACACACACAAAAATATTATTTCTCAAAAACAGACATGAGAAATATTGCTTACTAGGTATCTCTAGAACATTTTAAAAATATGTACTTTTCCTTGGAGCTTAGAGTGACTATGAACTGCATATGATGAGGTAAAGGTGGCTCAGACAGAGCAAGCAAACTGTGCTGCATTTGCTGTCAACAGCAAATCACCGACAACTTACTCACAAGGTAAGTATCAAAAAGATTTCTGCTAAGGTTGGGGATAAGCTTAGTGGTTGGGCACTTCCTAGCACGCAAAAGGACCCAAGTACAATTATAAACATCACCAAAACAAAACAAAGAAACAAAAGCCCCATTTGCACTTAGAAAATATTATCTCCACAGCAAACAGCTCGGGTGCAGAAAAGACAAGGTTAGAACACTAAAATGGAAGCTGTCTGGGCATGGCAGCACATGACTCTTAGCACTTGAGAGGCAGAGGCAGGCCGATCTCTGTGAGTTCCAGGCCAGCATCGTCTACAGAGTGTGCTCCAGGAGGGTCACAATTATGCTATGAGACCATGTCTCAAAATCCAATATTCACAGAGCTAAACTATGAAATACTGTGCAGCAGTAAAAGAATAACAATTTCATAAACTTTCACAGAAAGATCAAAGACCCATGACTAAGCAAAAAAATTAAGTTGTAAACCACAAATTCATTGTGTTTCCTTTTAAAATTAAGCAATCACATTACAGTATACATCTTCTAAAACTACGTATATCTTTATACAAAAGAATGGGAAAAGGACAGAATAGAGTGAAACAGAACAGTATCCATAGGGGGTACTCAATGAAGCCTTTAATGATATCTATTAATGTTTTTATTCTTTAAGGAAAATGTATTTGTGTATTAGCTTTAGTGTAAAAACTACTGAGTTCAATTTCCAGCAACCACATGGTGGCTCATAACCATTTGTAATGGATCTGGTGCCCTCTTCAGGCAGGCGGATGTATATGCAGCAGGGCACTCACACATTAAATCAATTTAAAAAAAAAAAAGTTAAAAGAAACACTATAACCCCAGTAGTGTGAACTGCGTCATGAAGACTCCAGGTTCAAGTACAGGTTGGGCCACATAGTCTTTATGAAAAACAGAAAACCAAGGACAGGAACATGAGATGAGGCTTGCCTCATGTAGTACTGGGGGCAGTGAAGGAGCAACTTGGACAAGATGACAAACCTGGTAGGATCCACTTCAAAGCTAACATGCTGCCAATCGGAGGATGTGATAATGATTCGTAACAAGGGGTCCAAGAGCTTTTGTAGGTAAGTAGCACCGTACACCTAAGGAGACACCCAATTAGGCACATATCCACACAGCTGCATGCAAAGATAATCAACCTAACACGCTCTATAAACGATTTCTTCTCTACACACCTAGTGCAGGATGCACACAAAGTGAATGGCACACACCTTGAAGCAGAACGTCATTATCTTACTGGCCAAGCTGTTGCCTCGAAAGAGAGTCTGCATGGAGTCTGCCAACTCTACCTCCTTAGAAAACATGTTCCAGAGCAGCTGGTAGAGCAAATGCCGAGAATCAAACAGCGTGACCAGAACTCGAGCCAGCTCATCCTGGTAACAAAGCACAATTGTGTTTCTGTGAACAATTTTACTTTTTTCTTGGGTAGATTTAAAAAATTGTAAAAGGTTAGAAAAAAGGCAGATCTAAAGCTCATAATCACCTGTTAATCAAGGTAAACAATAACTTATCATTCCTAAATTTTACCTCTGTCTATTATAGATGACTTTTAAAACCTGTTTCTAATAGTTGTTAATGCCAAAAATTAACTAGTCAAAGATGGGGTTGGGGATTTAGCTCAGTGGTAGAGCGCTTGCCTAGCGAGCACAAGGCCCTGGGTTCGGTCCCCAGCTCCGAAAAAAAGAAAGAAAAAAAAAAAAAAAAAAAAAACTAGTCAAAGATGAGAGACTTAAGCTTTACCAGAAGACAGAAAGATACCACGATTTGGCTAAATTACATCATGAAATAACAGTTCATTTTTGAACAGACTGTTTTCTTAAAAATAATTAAATACAGAATGACTAAGGCCAAAAACAACAAAAATGCAAACACTAAAGAATTATTTAAAAATCAGAACAGAGGGGGGGGGGGATCGGCTAGATAATTAAAACACAAAATTCAGTCAGATTTATGTACAACTAAAGAGTTAGAATTGAGGCTATCCTTTCATTCCTTACAGAAATTTTTGTGGCTTTTTGTTTTACACAATTAATAAAACTGTAATTCACTATTAAACCCAATACCAAGAGAAGACAGAGAAAACACCAGTAGCTATAAACGAAGAACCCTCAACCCTCAAACAGTAATAAAGGCCATCATGGTCCAGAGCCTTGTCCTCAACCTGGCCTGGTCCCAAGATTATAAGAACAAGACACTGGAGAAGCCAAAGAATTAATGGGGACTCAGCACTCTGCTTCATTTCCTGTAGTTACACAATTCATCTTGACAAAAATATAAAAACTCTACCCTTCATTGTAAGTTAAGTTAAAAGGACAAGAATTTAGGGACAAATTGAAAGTTGTTGGGCTTGGGCTCCAGCTTTGGGGGGACTGGGGTGGGGGACTTGCATAGCACAGAAAGGTACTGGTCTCAATTCCAGCACAACAGTAAGGAGAGACAGCAGTAGTTGTTGCTTTTAGGCCCCACAGGAAATGCCGTTCTCCTAAACCCTGAAAATTCTAAAAATCTGGATTTTAAAAGATGTATTTACATAATCAAATTAAATTTTCAAATAATTAAGTTAGAAAAAGTGATAGTACATGTAGGTTGATGTCTATATGCAGGTGAAGGCTACCACAAGTTAGGCCAAGGCCATGATTGAACAGTAAAAAAATAAGGCAAGGACAAAGCTTTTGTAAGGCAGAGAAGAAAGAGAAGGAAGGGGAATCAAGATGGAGACAGAGAAAGATGACCCAGATCCGGGAGGTCTTGAATTGCCAAAGTAGTTGGGATGGACTTCTGTAGGCAAATTTATCTTATCTAGGTGGGTGGTTTATATCCTTATCAATTGGTTGTGAGTTTACTGTGTGGACGTATTGTGGATATTGAGAATTTAACATATAAATCTGATTGTTGGGTTGCTGTTTGTTGAGTCTTGATTTTTAAGGAGTTGTTTTGAGTTTATACATAACTAATAGGGGGCGGATGTTGGGAATGTACACAGAGCAGCGGCAGAGAGCTACAAGAGGATGCCTGCTGCTGGGACCAGGGGGTGGATGCTGGGAATGTGAGCAGAGTGCACAGTGAGAAAGCAGAGAGATAGGCGGTCTCTGTATGAAACCGCGTGGCAGCGACCCGCCTTGGGAACTATATGGGTGGAGAGATTGTTGTGGGCTCAGAGTAGCCATCGGCAGTGTGAGATGGGGATGGAGCTTAGCGGGTGAGATGCTTTGCTGAGATGAAAATATCCCGCAGATGCCATGTGACCCTATGGTGCCAGCACTCGTGTGGAATAAAAGAAACCATTTTTTAATATTTACTGCAACAAGTACACACTTGTAATCACAGTACCCAGAAAGTGGAGGCAGGAAGAGCATAAATTGAGGCCAGGTTGAGTTGCAGAAGAGTTACATTGTTAGTAAGTACCCATGATTGCTCAACAGCTCTAGCTAATTAGGTTGGCCCTGACTTTGTTTGTTTGTGTTGCTTTTCTTTAGAGTTCCAAGCCATAGTGAGACCTTGTCTTTTTTTTTTTTTTTTAAAGGGAATGGGGAGTGAGACAAGGCGGTATATCAGTTCTCAACCTATGGGTTGAGACCCCTTTGAGGACTGTATAACCCTTTCATAGGATTTATATTTCAGATACCATGCATATTAGATATTTACATTACTATTCATAACAGCAAAATTGCAGTTATGAAGTAGCAATGAAAATAATTTTATGGTTGACAGTAACAACATGAGGAACTGTATTAAAGGTCACAACATCAGGAAGGTTGAGAAACAGTGGTGCACATGACCAATTACATGTATGAAATTACATGTATGAAATGTCAAAGAAAAAAGTAATTTGGGGGACTGGACTCTCTTGCCCCCACTTACCAAGTGCTAGGATTACAAGTGTGTGCCACCTAGAGAAGAGACTGAAGGAATGGCCATTCAGAGCCTGCCCGACATGTGGCCCATACATATACAGCCACCAAAACTAGATAAGATGGATGAAGCTAAGAAGTGCATGCTGACAGGAACCAGATATAGATCCCCCCTGAGAGACACAGCCAGAACATGTCAAATACAGAGACGAATGCCAGCAGCAAACCACTGAACTGAGAATAGGACCCTGTTAGAGGAATCAGAGAAAGGACTGAAAGAGCTAAAGGGGCTTGAGACCCCATATGAACAACAATGCCAACCAACCAGAGCTTCCAGGGACTAAGCCACTACCCAAAGACTACACATGGACTGACCCTGGGCTCCAACTGCATAGGTAGCAGTGAATAGCCTTGTTGGGGCACTAGTGGAAGGGGAAGACTTTGGTCCTGCCAAGGCTGGACCCCCAGTGTAGGAGATTGTTTGGGGGGTCAGTAATGGGGGGAGGATGGGGAGGGGAACATCCATAGAGAAGAGGAGGGGGAATGGTTAGGGGGCTGATGGACAGGAAACCGGGAAAGGGAATAACATTTGAAATGTAAATAAGAAATAACCAATTTAATAAAGATGGAAGAAAAAAAAAAAAACAAGTGTGTATCACCACACTGAGCATGCCTTCAAATGCAAATTTCAAACACAAATGATAATACTTCAAGTAAAAATTAAGTTATGTGAGGCAAAAATAATTCTCAAGCACAAATTGGTTAGAGATTTAGCTTTACTAACAACTAAAGTTAGGTTCACTAATTAATATATAAAGACAAGAGACAACCTTGTTTTACATTTTCTTCTCATTGGTGATTACATGAATCTTTTCACTGGGTTGGAAAGAAAGAACTAGTCAGGGGTAGGAGTACCAACCCCTTCTCTACAGTTAGGAACAAAATATGTTAAGAAAAAGGTTTAGTGACTCAAGTTGGTCAACTACTAATTTTTTGAGACAGTCTTACAGTGCCTCAAAACTGGCCTGAAACTCACTATCTAACCCAGGAAGAGCCTGAACTTCTGAACCTCCTGCTCCCGTCCTGATATCATAGGCAAACACAATCACGATGGCCTTCTCGGTAGTGCTGGGGAAAGCATTCTACCAGCTGAGCTGCATTCTTGGCTCTCCGTTATCTAATTTTTTTCCAGTTCTTACATTTTTGTCAATTCACTTATTACACACTTATGAACAAACATTTTGAAGCACTAGCTATGTATCAGGCATTCTATTTCTCTACTTTCTCAATGAACTTACCCACTGAGAACAAGGGACCACATTGGCCAGAGCCATAGCTATAGGGAGCTCTCCCTGGTCTCCCATCATTGTGACCAGTTCCACAAGTCTCTCGAACCGATCTGCCAACACGGTTTCAGCAAGTGTATCAAATTCTGTTCCTTGTTGAAGGATTTTTGTCAGAACTTCCATAAATGTAGCTCTTGTCTGAAGATCTTTATGATAACCTAAGCCTGATGAGGACAGACAGATGCAAATTTACCACCACAGCCTGACTGAAGCAGTTTTCACTTTACATGTCATGTCAACTCTAGTTTACATGTTTACTCTAGTGTTATAGTTTACATATGTGAATGGTTTGCATGCATTATGTCTGGGTATCAATCACATGTATGACTGGTTACCACAGAGGCCAGGAGGTACTATCATGCCCGGGAATAGAGTTACAAATAATTATGAGCCATCATGTGCATGCTGGAGATTCCTAGGTCCCATGGAAGAATAGCCAGTGCTATAGACCACTGAGGCATCTTTCCCGCCCAGCTCTCTAGGTTTTATATTTCAGTTTTGGTTCTGTTCGTTTGCTTGCTTGCTTGTCTGTTTAGAGACATGGTCACTGGTAGCCTTGGCTGTCCTGGAACTCACTGTGTAGACCAGGCTGACCTTGAACCCATAGAGATCTTCTTGTTCCTGGTTAATGGGACTAAAGTCATGCACCAAGCTGGGCCAGTTTATTATGTATATATCATTTGATCTCACCTATGGAGTGCATGAGTCCACTGTCCACATTAGCATTGAGTAAGTTTGACATTGCAAGCACTGTACAGTGCCTCAGGGATGCCAGCCTCCGAGACATGCCACGTTTCCTGCCACCTGTTTGTGCATTTTCATCTTCAACTTCACTACAGTCATTCAAAAGGTTCATAAATAATGTGAAGTACCTGGAAAATACAGAGATTGGCCTTTGCACAGTGAAGGTCACACCAACCAGAAAGCTAACCATCCATTCTGAGTGATTATGTGTGATGATGTGCAGGACTGTATCTGCTTTGATGATGCTGGGGTAAGAAGTCAATGTGTCTCATTAATGAGAGGCTGGTAGCATTATTTTATCCTGACAAAGTGCAGTATTCATTTCATGACATAAGCACAGAAGATGTGCAATGTTTGCTGGTTAAAGTTAGTTTTAATATTTAGCTACAAAACTCATGGTTCAAATAGTTTAGACATTGTCATTTTAAATGACTTAACAAAGCAATCTAGATTCATTACAAGGAAAATTTCAATTATCTCACTGTTGTCTTTAAAAAACACAACAGAAATTATTTTTCTATCTTGGGTCCATCTTTTCACAAGTAGAACTGTTTCATGAGAGCAGCCAATGGCCACAATTAAAAGCAATTAGGCCTACTTTTAAATATAAAAATTAGCTACTTTGGCTACATTTTTGGGAGGGAGGAAGCTACATTTGCATTTTGCCTTAGGTTTGAGGGGCTGACACTTACTTAAGGAATAGCTGTGACTTGGCCTCCATCAGCTCCACTCCATCTCCTTCTTCAGGCTGCAGTGGAAGACCAGCGAGGAGCGAGACTACTGCCTCCATGCTTGCTTGGTCTAGATCTCTAGAGACGAGCAATTGAGAAAATATGAGCCTTTTAGACATGAACTGAAGGAGCCCTCTACTTCACTAACTAAACTGTAAACACAACGTAAATAGTATCAGTAAGTATACCAAGCTCAGAACGTACACACAAAGGCTTCAAACAAGTAAGGAAATTTACAGATAAGTAATCTTTAGCATGATACCTATGTTAAATCAATATTATGGGGCTGAAGATGTAGTCCAATTTAGCTTCTATAAGTCTTGGGTTCAAGCTCCAATATCAATATAAAAATGAAAAAACTTGACAAGCAATGGTGGTGCACGCCTCTAATCCCAGCACTCCGGAGGCAGAGAGGCAGGTGGGTCATAAGAGTTTGAGGCTAGCCTGGGCTACAGAGTGAGTTCCAAGACAGCCAGAGCTACACAGAAACCTTGACTTGAAAAATCAATCAATCAATAAATGAATAAATAAATAAGTGATTGAATGGATAGATGATGTTGTTGATGATGATGATGATGATGATAAAAGAAATTCAATTAATCAACCAATAAATAAAAGTATATACTATCAAGCTATACCTGGCCAGAAAAACAGATGAAGTTATCATCCAATCAGTTATTTCAGAAATGTATTAATCATGTCATTAAAGCACCTAAGCAATTATGCCTTAAAAAGACTTACCATAATTTCGTACCTCAATAAATATTTTTATCTAAAGTAATACAATCTAATGCTTTATGTATCTTCTTTCTCAATAACCAATAACCATACTTCCTAAGCTGATACTACTTCCCCAAGCCTCCCTCTCATGTTTCAACTAAAAGTCCTTCCATTAAATTAAAAAAAAAAAAAAAGCTTTAAATATTTCAAATGCAAAAGCTTATAGGCTACAAAACAACTTAGTACACCTAAAAGCTATCTCTGTACTGGTTTTCATGAGTAAAGTAAAACATGATAGAACTTAAAAAGATCCTCTTCTCCCCCGCCACCTCTCCCTCTCCACTTTTGTTTTATTTTACCTTGTGAGACACTTTACATCATCATCTGCGGCTTGGTTTGAAGTGCCCATAACCCAGTCTGTTAGGTACTCCACCATCTTATTCCTGCAGAATGACAAGAAGGAAAGGAGCAAACAGGTCTGCAATACACAGCTTACTATTTGATCATTTAGACAAAAGTTTTATTGTATAGTTGTACAGCCCAGGTTGGCCTTAGCTGTCTGACTGCTGGACTGTAGGGCAAACAGTCAATGGATCTAGTGAGACTTTACGGAACAGACCACTATCGGGGTGAAAGGGCACAAAGAGATACAATTTGGATGCTAGTTCTTTGCACTGGCCCCTTGCAATGTGGAAACAGAAACTTTTAGTGTCCATGAATTAATTAGTTTCAGGAAAGGGGAGAATTTTTTAAAAAGAAAGACAGAAAACAAAACAAAAAAACAGATGCCCATGGGCACAGAGCTTTGAGAAACTTGGTTAAGATATTCAGAAAAAAACAAATATGCACAACACTTTGTACCTCCCTCCCCTGCCCACACAGCTGAGCCCTGCTACTTTCCTATCCTTCACTTAACGTAATATTTACAAGACCCTGCTTTGCTCTTCTGACAACTCACCGAAATTTCATCTCTTGACAAAACGAGAGGTCGTCTCTTCTTGCCATCATGACTTCAACTAACTGACACAATTTCGTTTTTATTTGAATTGCATGAACCATATTCCCAAGAACACGAACATATCTAATTAAACACAGAATAAAAATTTGTAACTTTAGACATGAATAATATTTACCTTCTGTTTAGGTAGGAACATACAACTTTTTGGTTATCTTATTGCCACAGTTCACACTGGGGTCTGTAGTAAAAAATGACAAATTTATTTCACTACACCCATTATCAGTGCATAAGAGGTCTTACCTCTTAAAAGTAAGGCTCTGCCATGACTCAGGAGCACAGTGCTTACCTGACCAGATTTAGCATCATTGTCTCAATGCTAGCTTGTCCCAGATGCTCAGAGCTGCCTTCAGTATGATTATCCAGTAGGTTCTTCATTATAGCTATGGTTTGCTCTACAAACTGAGTATTGCTGTCAGTTAATAATACCTACACACACACACACACACACAAAACAACAACAAAAACAAATAAAAAAAAGCCCATTAGCGATATTACATCAATGCACAGGAAACATCACCAAGACAATGAAACGGACGTAACTATCACATGCAGGCACACCAGAGGCAAACAAACAAAACACGGAGATACATACAGGTATAAATGCACATATCCAAGATTCATAACTCCAGGCATAGCCACAGGCCTGAGTTCTTTAGAAACAGGCTGATCCCTAGACTACCTGTTTTTTTCTATAATTATGGATACTTTTAAAACTGTAAGTGAATTATCATGTTTAAATAATTTGAAAGACTATTTCAATTTAAATAATTTAAATAATTTGAAAGAAACAGTCTTGATTTATTTCAAATATTACTATATTCATAAAGAAGGGTAAAAACACAGTAGAGAAGGCTTCACCTGTCCTTGAGAGTCAAAAAACTTGCTGATGGCACTCTTCAGTTTGTTGAACAGCATTGGATACAGAGCAGGACTCAGCTCCAGACCCACCAGGTCCTTAACATTGGTCCGTATCTGAAGCCCCACTTTCTCATGGTTACACACCATCAAGGACAGAAGCCGGTCCATAAATCTGCTGACAGGTGAATCAACATTCCCTTCAGAAGACATTACAGAAATCATAGACCCTTTGCGTTCACTGACAGGGCCCATAGGTGGGCTGTATGTTGCTAGGCCAGAGCTGCTTCTCTGTTGCAGGCACACCCCACCAAGGGCACAGAGGAAGCCAGTCATGTTGATCCATTCCTGCAGGGAGTCTGTGTCAGACAAGTCTATGGATCCTCCTCCACTGACATGGGACATCCGTCTCTTAACAATGGTCTTATGAAGACTTTCTGCAGCCTAAGCACAACATTTTTTGTGAAAAGCATGAATTCAACATAGATTGAATAAAATCTTACAAATTATTCTTATCAATTTCCTCCAGTAGGAAAAGTACATTTGATATTTTAAAGAAATCTTGAAATTACCATATACATTATTATTTTCTAATTTTCTGTGTATAAATGTTTTGCCTGCATGTATGCCTGTATACACTGTGCATGCCTTAAAAAGCTAAAGGAGATGTTAGATTCTCTGGAATTAGTGTTCCAAGCCATTCTAAGCTATTATGTGGTTGCTGGAACTCAAACCTAGGTCCTCTGGAAGAGCAAGCACAGCTCTTAACCACTGAGCCATCTCTCCAGGCCCCACCTTATTAGAGAGTCACTTAATACATTTTTTTGGCATAGCTAGACTAATAAAATCAACCTGAAATGTCAAATTTCTTTTTAAAAAACCTCTGATGTGTATTGATGAACCTTAAACAACTGAAAGAGAAAAGCAGCTATTCACAAAGGCCCATTTAATCTATGATTCCATTTGGACAAAATGGTCACAGAAGGTAATTTTGTAGAAATAGATATAGATTTGCAGCTACTCAAGGCTGCAGGGGTAGAGCAGAGAAGAGGAAAGACAGCAAGTTAGAGCTAGAGATAGCTATTTGGGAACAGGATTGGTGAGAGGGTCATTACATGAGAAAATGAAAATGTACTAAAATTGATTGTGTATAAATTGCCAGTTAAAGAATTCTGTGACATACTAAATACAGTCACTAGGTTGGCCACCTTATGAAAGATTAACTCTATAGTATATGAATTCTATGCTGACTGAAACAGTCAACACCCATACTCCCACCCTTGCAAGAAAAACTTTCATGATCTAAGGCTGTATTATTTCCTTAAAACATTTACTTGCTCTAAGTGACCATAACAAACAAACAGCCAGGAGAGGACAGATTGTCTCGAAGACCTGATAGTGAGAGCAGTATGGGTGATTCAAAATAATTATACACAAACCAATTAATTATTAATTTCTGGAGTAATAGATAATGGTAGTAGTTGATTAATAAAATGATTCACTTGATGATAATAGTTAAATAAAATGCCCAAAGTTTAAATGCACTTAACCTTAAAATGGGTTCAATGGTCTGGTTACCAGATCCTTTAATTAAAGTATCTAACAACACAGCATAGCGAGCCAGACAGGGAGGCACACATCTACAGTCAGCGTTTAGAAAGTTAAAGTAAGCGGCTCACTGCAAGCTCAAGGACTGCCTATTCTGCATAGTAAGCTCTAGGCCAGCAGAAATAAATAACCAGATCTTGTCTCAAAGCAAACATACAACATGAGAATTGTTAGAAATATTATTTTTCTCTATCTACAGCTATTAGATCTTTTCTAAATGTTCTTTGAATACTTCAATGAAGGGACAAGGAACAACGAAGAGAAAATGGTCTCCCAGCTAAGTGGTTTCTACAAGAGCTGCTTAATATTTCTACAGTGATGTAACTTTTCACATCTCTACTATCCAACACAGAAAATAAATACTGAACCTTGGCTACTGTAAAACTGAGAAAATAAGTCTACCTTGTTTAATTAGACGAGTTAAAAGCTACATTCTAACAGATACATGTGGCTAATATCTACAAGATGAGGCAGTACAGACCTAGATGGACCACAAGTAGTCTTAAAACAACTCTATATAGTATCCTACTCTTCATAGCTCGTAAAGGATTACTTAAGTGAAACAACAGATCTATTAATACACAAAAATTCACTGAACAAACTCACCTGGCCATCTTCCATTTTGGCCTTTGGGTAGTTAAGGATTAGTTTTGTAGCCTGTTCCCACTTTGCATGTGTATCTTCCCAGGCCTAAAATGAAGTCAATTATCACTAGGGAGCAACTTTAGGGGTGAATTCAAAGTCAACATGTAATGCAGGTTCTGAGAATACCCTACTTGTAATATGCACATAGCTCAGATTGGCTTCTGAAGTTGTTCTGATTACGCAGCTAACAGGAGGCTTGTAACATGGGGAGGGGAAGGTGCTGCAGCGGCTGAGGCCATACCTCAGTGTTTCCTGCAGTAGGGTGCTCAATGCGCCTTAGCAGGGCCATCACTCTTTTCTGAAGTGCCGCTCTTCCTACACAAAGACAACAAGCAGTGCTTAGAGCCATCTTCACAGCTAACTGGATAACTAAGTTATCCAACCCCTCCATGTAAGTTATCCAACACTCTCCTCTGTATGTACAGAGCAGAATGAAGGAATGAACAAATGAATCTGACAATTGAGGTGAACATGTGCTCTCACAAGAGTATTTATTGATCCCCAACTCCAAAAGGTCTTGAACATAAAACAGCCATCTTCCCACCTATGTGTATGGAAATATATACCTAGGTGTTTAAAATCTCCCCATTTACAATTCAAGCAGAGTAATTTCTATAATCTATAACTAACAGCAACTTATAGTGCCAGTTATCAATAAGTTTGCATTTTGAAATTTCAGTGAAAATTACGTTTCAAATGTCACTAAATTTCATCTACCTTATTCAGAAAAGGATTTCAAGGAAATGGTTTGAGTTAGCCCTGAAAACTTTCAAACTGTTATTTAAACATACTCCACTGTAAAAGTAATTAGATGTCAGTCAAAGTAACATGGTTAAAGAGAAAGGGAAAAAAAAAAAGCCACATTACCTGTTGACAACATATTGCTGACTGAGGCAAATTCCATGAATGTGTTGTAGTTGGGCAAGAAGTTGTGTACTGACACTTCATCCACACCACATCGGATGTCTGCTTCTTCACAGAGGTGGCGGAAACAGGACATAGCAACCAGAACAACTTCCGTGTCAGGACTCCACAGAAACATGTACAAGGCCACTTCTAGCTTGGTCTGGGCTTGTCGGCATATAGGTGGGGTTCCACTGCACCCTGCTGTGCTATCCTGGGAGGAAGGAGGGATGTATCTGCAACTGAGGTGACTTTATTTACAAACTCAACAATGTACTATATCCACCACAGCACACAAAATAAAAAAAAAAAATTGCCTTTTTAATAATAAGATCTTTTTCTGATGTACTTTACTCTAAATCAGGTAATGTGAACCAATATATGGTTCATATTATGATACCGCATTCAACTGGATTAGGTATTATCCAAGATTCCAGAAATACAGATAGTCTGCAACAAATATACTGTTAGAGACACCACAACAGCGAGTCCACTGCAGTAAAATGGAGCCACTTGTGGGTGAGCCATGATGACAAAGGAAGAGGAAGCAACAGTGAGCACTACTGGCTGAAACAACCAAAACTAACACTGAGCACAAAGACTCCCACAAACACTTGTAAAGCAAATGCAAGGGATGCAGGCAGAGCACGCATGCAGCTGCTACAGGGCTCAGTGAGGTTTCTGTCTCAATGGCTATAGTAAACTTTATGTCTGAAAGACAAAATCTTCCATAATGATTTCATAATTCTGCTCATATTATGATTCATGTTTTAAGGACATTTACATACAGGAATAAATGTCCCACTAGGCATAGCAATACAAATCTATAATCTCAGCACTTGTGTGGAAAAGGCAAGAGGATCAAAGCCAGTCTGGCACATGTGGACCCAGTGTAAAAATGTAAACCTTGCCAAGCATGACTGCTCCTAATTACAGTACTTGCAAGGGTGAAGCAGGAGGATTACAGCGAATTCAAGGCTAGCCTGAACTACAAAGCAAGGCTGTGTGAATGCGTATATATATGTATGTACACATAAATAAATAAAAGCAAAGAGAAAGAAATAAATCTAAGCAACACTTATCCAAATATTAGGCAAAATAATACTGTGTTGTAATTTTAGTCAATTTGAACCTCCTTTAATTCAACTTCTACATGAATAGACTTTTTTACGTCAGAATGTCAGCCACAGTGTCAAATAACCACTTTCCTATTTACATTTTACCTACTTTAAGTCTCAAAACTCTGAAGCAACAATATTATACCACTTTCATTATTTTTATTAACTATTATTATTAATTGCTTTCTGCTCATTCGTTTTTTGGAAGACAGTCTTTTTTTTTTTTTTTTTTTTTTTTTTGGTTCTTTTTTTTTTTTTCCCCGGAGCTGGGGACCGAACCCAGGGCCTTGCGCTTCCTAGGCAAGCGCTCTACCACTGAGCTAAATCCCCAACCCCGGAAGACAGTCTTAATATGTAAACCTGCCTTCAAACCTGTCCCCTCTGGAACAGAGGGATAAAACCAACAGTTAAGGCCACTAAGAGCAACGCCTGTCCTTCCAGAGGACCTGTGTTTGCCTCCCAGCACCCACAGGGCAGCTCACAACCATCCGTGCCTCCAGTTCCATGGGATCAGAAGCCCTCTTCTGGCCTTTGTGGACACCAGGCATCCATGAGTGCAGACATACACAGGTACACAAAACACCCATACACATTTAGGAAAATTTTAAAAGCCAGGTGTGGTCGTGTAGGCAGACATCTCAATTTGAGGCCAGCCTGTGTACACAGGAAGTTCCAGGACAGCCAGAGCTACATAGTGACAACCTGTCTTTAAAACAAAACAAAACTTCTAACGTGTGACCCTCCGCAACACTGAGATTGTAGGTGTACTCCACCATGTGCTGTTATCACCACTTGAAATCTGAGAAACTGAGGCACAGAGTTGTAAAGAATTTGCCCAGGGTTCTACAGTGGGCAGCAATACAACAAAATTCTGAACAGTCTGTAACTAATGTACTAAATTGTCCATTGAAATTTACCGACATCCACTCAGAAAGATAGAGCAGAGATGATGGACGATCTAGGAAAGTTACAGCGGAAGTTACCTACCATGGAGGAATTCCCTCTTCCTTTCCGCAGAGAGGCTCCAGGAGCACAGGTACGTAGTGACTCCTCATGATCAACTGACATCTGAGTGACATTTCCACTAGCAGGCAGGTCACATCCTACTCCATAAAGGTAGAGAGAATGACAGGAACTTCTATCTGCCTGCTAGAAAGAAGAAAACTCTCCTGAAGTGATGACACCAAGAGAGGGCTTAGTGTAAGCCTACTTTCTATTTAAGGCAGCCCTGGAAAACCTTCCTCTCAGCTCCAAAGCTTTACCTGTAGAAACATTTATTAGCCCATTGTGGTAAATAAGGTTTGTGTACTGTCTTTTAAACACCTCTCAGTTGTCTACCCTCCAAACCAAGTATAATATAGATGATTAGTGAAATAAAATCTATTATAAGAAAATTGTAACACTTTATGAATCTATAGATTTCAGTTTTGCCTTGTCAGGATAATTAGAACATTACCTTTAAAATAAAGTTATATGCTGGGCACACCGCAGTCACAGCATTTGACCCCGCCCCTCATTCCCCAACCCCATTAGGTAGCTCGTAGTAGGATTACATGGTAATCCAGTGTTTCATTTTTGGGTAAATATTGTTTGAATTTGTGTGTGTGTGTGTGTGTGTGTGTGTGTGTGTGTGTGTGTGTGTGTGTGTGTGTGTGTGGTGTGAATATGAGAATGTATCCACACATGTAATACATGTCAGGTGACCGCCCCTATCACTTTCCTTCTATTCCTTTGAGGCAGGGTCCATCCCTGAACTTGGGTATTATTTTTCAGCTAGGTTGAAAGCCAGCAAGCTCCAAGGATCCTTAAGTATCTGCCCTCTAAAAGCTGAGATGATATTACACATAGACACCTACCTGGCTTGTTCCATGGGGCCCGGGGTCTGAATCCCAGTTCTTATGACTTCTCTGAGCTATTTCTCCAGCCCTTAACAGAGTACTTTAGATTCACTACTAGACACTAACACTGACCATGTTATTAGACAGTATGCCAAAGGCCAGCACACAAAATTCTTCAGGACAAACTTAGTTCTGTGACATAAACACAAAATAAGCCAGATACAAATAACCTTACCTCTCCATCAGTACTCCTCTAAACAAAATTTTATCAAGATGCTTAGTAAGGTTTCTTATAGCTATAATTCTAGGCCTAGATAAAAATTCATTAAATCAAGTATTCTTTAAACTATGTCATAATAGAAAAACCTTGATATTGATTATAAAAATGACATGTTAAAAAATATTAGGTTCAACTTCAATATGTTTCAATAGTTCAGGCCCAAAAATTTGTATTCCAATTAAAAGAAGATTTCTGATCTTTTTTCAAAAGATGAAATCATCCCTAACTCTATACAACTGGAGTGCTCTACTATTAAGCTCCATTCTCTGGCCTTGTTTGAAACAACATCTCAGTGTATAGTCCAGGCTGGCCTGGACTCCACTATGCTGTTCAGGCTGGCCTTAAACTGAGGCTGGCCTCAACAGTCCTAAAATTAAAGGCATGTGCCACCATACCCAGCCAAGAGACAAAATCTTTATGGGAGGTATACAAATTTTACCTAGATTAAAAACCTCTGCGCTTTGGCTATTTGAAACATTATTTCCTGGATTAGCTTAGCCCTCAGAGCCAAGTCATAAGGACTTAAAAATAAAAAGAAAACACTCAGAGGCATCTGATTACAGTAGCCTCTACTCTTCATAGGCCTGACCCAGAATCCTTCTTAGGTCAACTAGAATTCATTACGATTCAGTTTATCAGCTCAAAGCCTACAATATTTAAATGTTGAACTACCAGATAATACCTTCTGTACTTCTATTTCTCTTAAGTACTTCATTGAGGGAGGAATTGAAGTAGGATATAATCTAGCTAATAAAAATTTTTTAATTTGTCCTGTGCTGGTTAGTTTTTTGTCACCTGGACACAAGCTAGAGTAAACTTAGAAAGGGAACCTTAATTAAAAAGATGCCTACTTCAGGCTGGCCTGTGGACAAGTCTGTAGGACATTTTCTTGGTTAATGATTGATGTGGGAGGGCTCAGTCCACTGTAGATAGTTGTCACCCAGTGGTCCTGGGTTGTATAATGAGCAAGCCAGAGAGAGCAAACCAGTAAGCAGTGCTCCTCCATGGCCTCTGCTTTAGTTCCTGTCTTGGCTTCCCCCAATGATGGACTGCCACCAAGACATGTAAGCCATATACACGTAACCCAAATTGCTTTTATGTGTTTATCACAGCAGTAAAATGAAAATTAACACATCTCCTTACTATCCAGATAGTTCCAATTTAAGAATGTCACTGTGCTTACCTTATTTTTAAGAAGAAATTTATTCCTGCAGATCAGAATTTCCCGTAACCACTTGAGAATTTCTGTGCTACTAAGCATTTGATGACTAGTTAATTTCTTGCAGATGTAAAAAAGCATTTGTGAACTGCAGTAACATAAAGTTCGTTGTTACAGAGTCATCAAGAATGTAATATATACTTTATATTATATATAATCATACAATACAATGACATTATTTCATAATAGGTATACATTTACAAGGCTTAGTTTTACTTCTTCACAGATTTTATCCAAGCACTAATAACAATAAATTAAAAAGAATTTTATTCTTGCAGTAGGGGTAAAAAAAAATTGTAAATTCATATACACAGCAAAGACTGCAAAGAAAGAGTAGTCTGGAACCAGTACTTAAAAACTGCTGCTTGTAGGACAAAGCCATGCCCCCAGCATCTATAAAGGAAGTTTCAATGGAACACAGCCACGCCACCTCATTCCCAGTCTGTAACTGCTTTCTTGCTCCAAATGTAAAAGTGCAGAGTCACAACAGAATGGGTGAGCCAAGAAGTCTGGCCCACCTCCCACCCTTTAGAGAACAAGATTGCTAACTTGTTCACTATACTCTACAATACTATACTACTGTGCTGTCTAATAGTTTAGCTACGAGCCGTCCACATGACTACATGAGCATTTTAAGTGAAGCTTGTCCAAAATGGAATGTGCTTTCATTTGTAGTGTAGTAAGACACACTACAAATTTTGAAGACTTTATGGAAAGAAAAATATAAAATATTTCACTGACAATTCAAATTGATTATATGTTGAAATATATATAAAGTTAAATAAATGCATTTAAAAGTTTTCTTTTATAATGTGTGAAATTAAAAGTTAATTACATATGTTGCCAATGACTGTGCCATTATTAGAGTTTAGCTACTTGAACTCCACACGACCCAATACATCCATGTCTACGATTAGACAATGACAGAGCTATTTATAGATTTCCATCTTCCTAATGTGGTTTCCTCATGCTCATTAAAAGAAAGCCATCTATTCAGCTTCAGAAATATACCGTGAAATCCTACATATGTTTTCTTATACATATATGCCTGTTTTTAACTAATTCGCCAAAAGCACTAGTATATACAGAAGACTGAAAAAATATCATAGCTCCCCCCACCTTTCAATGCACATCATATACTGTACTACTGAGCTATGTGCCTAGTTTAAAAATGCAAAGCTGCAAAATGTTAATACTTTTAGTCCTATAACTGAAAAACATCTATTAAAAACACAATTGTATCCAGGCATGATAGAACATACCTTTAGACCCAGCACTCCAGAGGCAGAGGCAGGTGAATTTCTATGACTTTAAGGCCAGTCTGGTTTAAATAGTAAGTTCCAGGCTAGCCAAGGCTACATAGTCAGACCCTGTCTCAAAACAACAAACACAATTGTAACTGCTTAGAACTACACCATAGAGGATATTACATGAAGTAGAACTTGTAACCAGGTAATAAAGATTAACGCTATTTTAAAACTTTTGTTTTGCATGTATGTGGTATTTCTGAGAGTTAAATGTTCTAATATTTTCAATTCAAATAAAATATAAAATTATAAAGTATCTACAGTTATAACAATAAATATGACGATGAACTAAATATTATAAAGCTAATACTTAAAGACAATACAAAATTAAAATTTGAAAGTGCATATACCTAATTTCCCAAAACGTTTCTACAGGAGCATCAGGATTCCACAGATCAATGCTGTCTAACTGATGAAGAACCAACAAAGCCTAAAGTTGAAAAAAGAGAGGACGCTGAAAATTCTTTAGAAAAAAGAACACTGGAGTACTTGTTTCGCAAATGCCAACAAACTTAGCTGTGTCTGAGTCTTAAGAACAGGGAAAACCGTGGTTTTGACAGCCAATCAGAACTGCCACCTTTACCCTAAGTGTCATACACATTAAGTTGTGAACTAATTCAGAACGATATACATACACCAAGCTGCTTTAAGAAATAAACAAGATTTCAAGAATTAATAACTCTAGAACAAAATGTTCTCCCCTAAAATTAACACAGAGCAAAATTAACCCACGCGATGAAACATGGTAAAAATTAACTTCCTTGTTACATAAACTTTTTAGACAGAAAAGTTATTTTCTAAAGTTGACAGAGGGGCAAAACAAAGTAAACTTTGTATCTAGTAACTCAATTTAAATAAGTAACTACCATATAAATATGCTGTTTTATACATTAAAACTATCAAAGGTTATTAAAGCAAAGACTCTCCTGCTCAACCTAGACTGCAGTTCCACATTTCCCCACCCCCTAGCAAATTCTATTGTGCTCTGCACATTCAGTCCATGGTAAATATGTATATAGGATTTTTAGGCACCTGTTATTGAAATACCAATGAACTGTTACTTGAAACAAATAAGTAATTTATAGTTTCCATTTTAAAAGCACAGCACAAAGTGAAATTCAGTTTGCCATTATTGTACAGACACTTGATACAACTACTGGTACTCTAGGATTGTCTATTGTTTTTCATACAGTGGCACCCATTGGGTTGGGAATTTAAAGCATTTGCTTTCTCTTATTCCATTTAAACTTTGCAGACAAACACGTGTGACAAGATAAAGAGATAACATCAGTGAGGCACAGTCTTTATGGCCTGTGCTGCTTCCAGGGTTCCAGCCCTATCATAGGAACTTGGGGAAAGTGTTTGATGTAGAAAAAAAGAACCTAAGGCATACCAAGGTTTTCTTTTGGAAGGTGTTAAACTGCCAAAGCCTATCTGTGTTTTTGAAAGACTTCAAAATATGCATACGGTGAAAGAAGAGAAGGCAGTATTTTGATAGAGTACAAAGGACAAAGGCTGAGTCCCAAATCCCAACTTTATGCCTGTCATTTACAAATAGTTTGGCATTTGGTAAGACTGAGATATTTTAGGGTTTTTTAGGTGACACATTCTCTGTTTAATAGTTTTTTGTATAATCTGAATAAAAATGTACTAGCTTTTTTCATTTCAATGAGTTTATATTGCTTTCCATGTCCCCTTCTGCTTTAATCTTCCATGCTGCCATGTGTCATTTGACAGAGACATGCCCTGAGAAGCACCTCAACGTTGGGTGACTATATCATCATGCCAGTATCAGAGAATACATTGACAATAAAGAGATGATACAATTTGCTGGAAAACACTTTACTTCATGTTTTGTTGATGATACATATTGCTACAAATTGTGTGACTGACCTGCTTCAGCAACGCTCCAAACACATTCTACCCATCTCCTACGTCCTAAGTACTCTCAAATTCTGCTGAATGGCTCACATAGGTTTCAGCGTATGTTTAATAGCATGCCAAGTTGAAATACCACTCTCTTAAATAGAAACCCATTCTCTTACTATGAATAATTAAAAGTCCTCCAGATACGCTATTAGAGGAAAATGCATGTACTTACTCAGACCTCACCTCCCAGGCACCGGCTCTGACTGCCGGCACCAGACTGCTGCTTGAAAAGCTTTACGTGAAGGAGTGACGGACGCACTCTGCCGTTGCTTATTTTCACTCACAGCGTGCCAGTGAGAGTCACCCAGCTTTTGCACTCATCAGTAATTCATTTTGATTTAGTTTACTGTTACACGGGGTCTCTCTATGCAGCTCTGACTGTCCTGGAACTCTCTGTAAACCATGCTGTTCTGAATTTTTTGGTTATCGCTTTTGTTGTTACTGTTGTTGTCTTACAATTTCTTGAATTCATTCAAGAAAAAAAATGAAAACTCTGTTCACAACTTAGATTTCTATATTAGGGACCTAAAGGCTATCAATTTTTCTTTTCTTCTTCTTCATCACCTTCATCATTTTGGTGACAGGGTCTTACTCTTTAGCACTGGGTGGCCTGGAACTCTCCATGTAGATCAGGCTGGCCAGGAACTCACAACCATACTCCTGTCTCTTGTCTCCCAAGAGTTGGGATTAACGGAGCATGCCACCAATCCATTCCCTTTTACTTTCATTACTGCATAGAATTCAGTTAAATCAGTAGAACAGGAATGTCTACTCTGCTGACATATCTGAATGGCTGCTACTCGGTTGCACTGCTGACCACTGTGTGTGCTTTGTGAGTGGCATGTGCACTTCTGTTGGCTCTGTGACCAGGAGTAAACTTCAGCATTTATGTTTAGCTCTGATATTATAAATAACATTTAAGGGTAGTTATATCAAATTATACTCAGTAGTATGCAAACAAAAACATAGTATCCACATTTTAAAATTTATAAACTTTTATCTTACTGAATTCTATCTTAATCCTTCTAAGGTAATAAAATAATACTTCAATACTTTGATACTTTTAAGTCTTCCCCTATGCTCAATATTTTCTAGGTATTCTTGAAAAAAAAAAAGTACTGTATGCATTCAGTGTAGTATTCTAATGAATGACAAGGACCCCACGCTATCCTTACCCTACTGGAAGTTAGGAAAGTACTCAATGACTCTGCATTGTAAACAGCTTCTTTCTTTACAGGGTTTTTCATATTTTGTTTTATATATTCTGAAGTTTTACTAACCTGATGCAGTTTTACTTCCTAGACAAACTGAACCTTTGCAACAAGATCTTCATATCTCTCTCTCTCTCTCTCTCTCTCTCTCTCTCTCTCTCTCTCTCTCTCTCTCTCTCTCCAATGAATCTGGGGCTAGAGAGACAGCTCAGCAGCTAAGTGCATTTGCGGCTCTTTCAGAAGACTTGAATTTGTTCCATCTGTCTCAGCCAGTGGACAGCCACCTGTATGCAACCCACATCCTTGTGCGTGTACACACACACACACACACACACACACACACACACACACCCTTACACATAAGTAAAACACCCTCACTTTCTATGTACTACAGTACACTTATCCACACTTGTACTGTCTTCCAGTGTGCTTACATCTATGCCATGTCTCTTGTGGGACCACACAGCAAGATTTTTGCCTCAGTTAGAACTTACTCAAGAAAAAGAAAAGATCTGTTCATATTACGTGTGTGTGTGTGTGTGTGTGTGTGTGTGTGTGTGTGTGTGAGAGAGAGAGAGAGAGAGAGAGAGAGAGAGAGAGAGAATATCTAGAGGCTAGCTTTTTTCCATCATCATCATCAAAATCATTTTTAGTAACAGATTCTTACTCTGTAGCAGGCTAGCCTGGAACTCACCATATAGACTAGTCTGGCCTCAAACCTACAGCTGCCTCTGCTTCCTGAATGCTGGGAATGAAGGCATACACCACCATACCCACCCAGCAAAAGCTGTATTTCTAAATAGCCAAAAGCAAAACCACAAATGCTCATCAACAGATAAATGAGTAAACGAGCTATGCTATATTCCTATAATAGGACTAAATAGAGTAAAACAAGATGAATCTTGAAAACAATCAACCACTAACACAGTACAACTACAGCAATTATGCCAAACTAAAAATAAAAACTTATTTCATTTATCTAAAATACAAACTAATCTACATTAACAAAGCAAATCAATTATTACAAAGGAGCCCAGGGGAAGACATGGGATTAAAAAGGGATGGGGACTGCAAAGGGATACAAGGCTGACATTCAGTAGTAATGCCTGCTGTCTACCAATGAACCCATTAATGAACGAGCCAATGGAATATCCATCAATAACTAGGAAAAGGGAAATAACATGTGCGACAACACACATGTCAAAAAAATTCCTAATTTAAGGGGGTACACAAAGTAAGATCACGTTGATGAGTTCTATTTAGGAACTACAAACTTGTAAAACTAACCACATTTGCAAAATCAGACTATTAAGTTTGTAGAACAAGGGTTGGAGTATTAACTGCAGAAAGGAAACTTTCTGGGCTGAATATATTCTAAATCTTAAATTACTTGTATATGTTAATTATAAAATGATAAATTCCGTTTAAAGGTGTACATTTAGGTTGTCAGTACAAAAATAACACTTACAAGTAAACTCGGAGGAGGTTCAGTAACCAGTCCATTGGGATCCATCTCAAGGGGAGGCTCCAAAGCCTGACACTATTACTGATGCTATGATGTGCTTACAGATAAAAGCCTGGCCTAGCATGGCTGCCCTCTGAGAGGCCGAACAAGCAGCTGACAGAGATAGAAGCAGACACTTATATCCAACCAATAGACTGGCCAGGGACCCCTGTGGTTGAATTGGGAAAGGGTTAGAAGAAGGTGAGGAAGAGGGTGACCCCATAGGAAGACCAGCAGTCTCTACTAACCAGGACCCCTGAGATTTCTCAGACACAGAACCACCTACCAGGCAGCATACACCAGCTGGTCCTAGGCCCCTGACACATATACAGCAGAGGATGGCCTGGTCTGGCCTCAGTGAAAAAAAAACACATCTAACCCTCGAGAGACTTGGAGTGGAAAGGGGTGTTGGTAGGAACATCATATTGGAGACAGAGGTAGGTGTGGGAGGAGGAACTGAGAACAGACCAGGAGGGTGATGATGACTGGACTATAAAACACAGATTAAAGATGATTTTAACAAACAGTAAACTCTAAGCTGATGAGCTGGCTCAGGGAGCAAAGGTGTCTGTTGTCAGTAGAAGCCTGACAACCTGAGTTTGAGCCCTGGGACCAAAAGGTGGAAAGAAAGAACCAACTCCTACAAGTTATCCTCTGACCTCTTCATACATGCTGTGGTATGCACACATCCTCCCACACAATAAGTAAGTAAATGTAGATTTTTGTAGTTTTGAGATAGGGTCTTTCTATGTAGCCTTGGCTGAAATCAGACTGCCTCTGAGATCCACCTGCCTCTGTGTCCCGAGGGCTGGAATTAAGGGCATGCACCCCAACTACCCAGCTACAAATGTCGTTTTGTAAAAAGTCAACTTTGTTAACACAGTGCATTGACTCTAATTTAAAAACAGGCTATACCAAGTGTCATCAACAGTAGAGAAATACCAAAAACCAATACACGGTTAGTGGAAGTAGTAAATGATACAGTAGCTTTAGTAGCAGTATTTGTGGCAGTCCTCACTGAATATCCACCCTCCAGTCCCTGCGGCTCAGCTACGGAAGCCTGAAAACCTGACTTCAATCCTCAGAACCCACGAAAGGTGGACAGAGAAGACAAACCCCACATATGCCACAGTGAGTGCATACACAGCCTAACCCCATTATGCAAACACAATAATAGCTGAAGGAATAAACTAAAACTTCCAAAACTTTTTACAACGTGTAATCCAAATACAACAGGACTTGTGGCACATAACTATAATTCCAGCCAGTACAATGGCTGAAGGAGGAATATTGTTTTAGGATTTAGAATAGAATAAAAATCTTATCTCAAAACAAAGGAATTTGTAGGGGCTGATGAGATGATTATAGCTGTTGAAGGTATTTGCCATCCAAGGCCAGAAACCTGAGTTTTGTCTGACTTCAACGTACCTGAGTGCGCGCGCTCATGCACGTGCACACACACACACACACACACACACACACACACACACACACACACACACACACTTTAAAATTTTTAAAATATATTTGTAAAAGCAAGCTCATAGAAAGAGTCAAATAATTTTTTTAAAAATTAAGTTCTTAGAAAAAGAACAGAGACAGTTACAATCTTTCTTTCAAGAGCCCAGAATTCACTTCCCTTTACCTCCATAGCCTCCTGAGCGACCTCTGGCATGTGTGACTGAGGAACCAGCTGTACGAGCCCTGTAATCAGTTCTGCTGTACTACCTTGAGTTTCAGGGCCCTGTTTTCTTGGATTCTGCAAAAGAAAAGCAAACTTAGTTTTATTTTTGTTAAATGCATTAGTTCTATGCATGTGTGCATGTCTGTGTATACAGAACGTGTGCTCAGGCAGCCACGGAGGCAGGAGAGTGTGCTGGACTCTTTGGAGCTGGAACTAGTCAACAGCGAGCTGCCTGTGTGGGTTCTGGGAACCAAAATCGGGAACTCTGAAAAAGCAGGAAGTACTTAAGCACTGAGCCATCTCTCTAGCCCCTTCAAACTTTAAATTTGGGGTTTTTGTTTTTGTTCTTTGAGACAGAGTTTCTCTGCACAGCCCACACTATCCTGAAACTCAAACTTTAGACCAGGCTGGCCATGAACTCAGAGATTCACTTACCTGTTAGTCATGAGCAACTTTAGCTAAAAGATACGAAGTTGGACCAGGCAGGACAAGTGTTAGCATTTTGTTTAAGCTCCACCCCACAGTTACCTGGCAACAGCCAGGTGTGCCTGACTATAAAAGGGGCTGCTTGACCCCCTCCTCTCCCTCTTGCTCTCCCCATTCCCTTTCCCCCTCTCTCCACATGCTCATAGATGGTCTTGACTTCTCTTCTCTTCTTTCCTCTTCTCTCATCCCCTCTCCTCCCTTGCCCTTCCCTCCCCCTGCCATTCTTTGCCTCTACTACCCTCTCAACTCCCCTCCCCATGCACTAAATAATATACTATGCCTTCATGTGGCTGGTCTGCACCAAGAAGGGATACCTCAGCATGGGCCCGCTGGGGCACCCGCTTCTCCCATACCTGTTCTCCTTTTTATCTTTTTATAAACACATCAATAAGACTCTTTAAAGAGGACACTAACGTAATGAAGAGAAATGACTGGGGAATGTAAGAAATGATAGCCCTTACTTAGGAAGCTGGGAAACCATGGAGTGACAGGAACAAAGTCACAGAACAAAACTCCTCCAACAAGATGGCATGACTGAGGTCATCTTTACCTTTCTCCTATTAACTAAGGTTTAGAACTTATGTGTAAAATACTGTTTTACTGTCCTGCGGTTACTGAGGAAAGCCACTTAACCACTAGATGGCAGCAAAGAAAGCAACCTCCATGGAGCGAGGCAGCTGGCCTAGGTAGTGACAATCAGCCTATCAAAGGAACTCCCAACTCCCCCAGACACAAAACAAAAGCCCCACAAAGACAGGGGTACGCCAGGGGTGGAGCCTCTGCTGGCCTTAGGAGACCACCTGACTCTAGTTCAATCCTCAACATCACCAAGGAAATAAAAAGGACTCCACAACTCCTGGAAAATAGCAAAGTATACTTAAAATGATTTTCTCTCAAACAATTCAACCCTGCTTCTTCAACAATAACAACTTACCATGAGATACACTGTCCACCCTGTCCACTGGTGAACATAAACCACAGCCTACAGCCTTGTACATAGAGGAGCCTGAGCTATGTGGCAAGCACAGTGCGTGTCACCACAGTTCATACCACACGCCAGAGAAACCAAGAGAAAAAAGTGTTATTTTCAGAGTCTACTGACAAATTCTAGAGAATTTTTCCAATCTAAGGATTTAACTATTTATTCTACTTAACTTTGAAATTTGGGTGGGCTTTTCAAAAACACAGAAAGGTCTTCTTTTGGGGTAACCCATTCTTTGGGAACTTCATCCATTCTGGCTCTATTATCTCTCATTATCAGAAAAATCACTCATGTGTAAATATTTTTTAAATTCTGCAGTGGAGGCATGATAGCTCATTCCTGTAATTCTGGTCCTCAAGAGCATCTAGTCTAAAGTCAGCCTGGGATGTGCAACAAAACAGTGTGGCCTACATAGCAGATTCAATGCCAATCTACTATACACACAGCCAGGACTCTGTCTCAAAAACCAAACAAAACACATGTGTGCACGTGGATGTGCGCAAACACACACACACACACACACACACACACGTGGGGTTCACAGAATTCTTGAAACCACAGCCAATTAGTTATGAATGCCTTCACTTTGATAACTTGAAGAGCACCTGTACAGCATAGGCCTGACACTGAGGAAAGCAGTAGAAATGTCATCTGGCGTGGTCTCCAAGGACTAGAGCATGGGAAACGTTGAACATGTCATCCTGTGAACAATTCAAGCTGTTCTACTTGGACAGTAATAATGCTAATGCTAACTGTATCTTATTAACAATATCAGTACCTGATTTTATTGCTTATTATATGCTAGGAATTGCTCCTAAAACCCTTACACATATTTTGGTCTTAACGATCTCTGCGGAAGGAACAGTATTACTGCCGACTTTCAGATGAGAAACCTAAGGTGAAACAAATCGGTCCTTCCCCAGAGCCTGTGCTTTTACTCCTCATGTACGTCCACTTGGTTACACTGTTTACATTAGTTCTTAATTACTCTGCTTACAAAAGTCATGTTCTCAGGAATAGAATACCATTTGCAGCAATAAAAAGCAGAGTTATGGCAATAATTGGATACTAACTGCTCTCATTTCAACTTTCTCTTCTAATACGGTTACAGGCAGAGCCAATGATAATAGAAGGCTGATCAAAGGAACACAGGGAGCTAGTTACAAAAGCTAACTTACTCAGCAACAGCAAAAGGAACGAGCAGTCCAGATGCTGAGCACACGGCTTCTACAGCCGTTTGTCCCACATGACCCCAGAACTCTGTGATTACACTGCAGAACGAGGGCAAGTGACGCTACTGAAGACAGCTCAAGGAGAAGGAAAAGGTCAGAAAATGTGATCTAATTATATTAGAATTCTCTGGAATTGGCTTTCTTAGCAATACTTAGAGGTTACTCATAATTTAAAAGGATTTTGGCCTTTCAGTTCAAATAAATTAGTGGAATAATTTCAAAGCATTTCATTAAAAATACTTACACAAAGCAAAAGCTTTGGGTCTGCATGAATCAGTTTCACCATAGACAAAAGAAGATACTTGTAGCTCCTTGCCTCTAGGTCCGTAGGCTTTTCTTTAAACTTAAGGCTTGTTACCTTTTCCTTAAAGGTAAGACTCTAATAACAAAGCAAAAACATGCATCCACTTAGTAAGAATCAGATATCAGATTCAGAATAATAGCTATACTTTATAAAAGAAATTATTTAAAATGCTTTGAAAACACACATTTCACACCACCAAATGTACGATACTGGTAGAAGCATAAGCTAATAAGCATACATTTAACACTGCATTTATATTATGTTTTTATAGCATTTATATTATTCTTATATAACAATCTAGTAATATTTAATAATAATCTAAAACACTAGAGGTATAATATCAAGTTAACTCCTGGGTTCAAAAAGTGATTCTCAAGTATGAAAATACTAAGGAAAAATACTGTATCTATATCATACACACATATACATACTAGAGAATTCAAACTAGCAAATAGTTATGCCACATGTACAGATAAAATACACTACGGACTGCAACCCTATCAACTGTAAGATGCCCCTTGGCTGTCCTAAGAGAAATGGAAAACCACTGTGAATCCTAGATATACACAGAAGGAAACAAACATCACTGTCAGACAGAAGTAAAAGTATGTTCTTTAGAACTCATGAAACATTCTCTGTAGGCAACTTTTCTATTTATGGCTTTAGTTATGAACTTGCTTTTTCATTTTGACAGCATTTCCTCCTTTAAGTTATAAGATGCCCGCATTTATCTTTTTGCATAAAAATTTTCATAAAACAGAACACTGGTGGAAATGTAGTTCAATCACAGAGATATTATGGTTGATTAAAATAATTAATTCTGGATGTTAGTCAATTTAAAAAAAAAATCTAACAACTGCATTCTGGATTTACTGTCACACTGTCACTCTACCTTCTCTCCAGTCTCATAAAATAAATCTCCTTTAACCAACAGACACATTCACGCACACGCACACAAATCTACTTTGACCTGGATGCCTATAGTGAGTACATATAAAGATACAGGGAGAGCAGACTATGAAGCCTTTATTCAACCATGGCAAACGTCTCTGTAGATCGGCCATTTTCCTTTACAGTTAACAACTGAAGATGAATACATCACAGGACACGCACAGTTCTCAATTTTTAAGCACTTAAGAAATGAAATATCCAAACTCTCTAACATGAAAGGAAATGTTTATCAGATGCATTTAATAAGTTCTGTGGGATGTGTGCTCTGGAGATATGTGTGTGTGCTTGCACATGTGTGTATGTTTCAAAGTCTAATTGGAAATCAAGGTAAAGCCTTCACAGAACAAACTCACTATGATGTAACTGAGTGTGATGAGCACGGCACAAGAACCACACAGTCAGACGATAACCAGTACTTAAACGTTTTCTCTGATTTAGTAATCACTTTTAAAGTAATTTTTGGTTTAATGCCAGGTGCTAACATGTAAATTTTGTTCTGTAGTATAACTGACTAATAGGAAATCTAAGACTTGAGAAATTCCAAATACCTCTTATAATTTAATGGTCATCAGTATATATATTTTAAAAAAAGACTTCATTTACCATCTAATCTTCTGTATTGCAAATATTAGTAGGATCTAAATGGACACATGTGCTCTGGCTAAAGACAGTCAGCTATACAAGGCAAGAAATTCCCAGGCCAAAGTCTCAGGTTGTTATTAGGAACCAAAACCATCTGCCAACTTGAGACTTTGGAGCTGACTTTACAGACTGGTAAGAAACATCTATGCCAAGATATCATCTAAGACAAAAATTTTAAACTTCACATTTTAATTTTATTAAAGCACATTTCTAGTTTTAAAATATAAATTATTACTCAGACAAATGTTTCAAAGAGATAAAACTACTACTAAAGTGCCAAAAAGAAAAAAGAAAAGGAGAAAGAAATATGGGTACAATAGTCATATGAAAGCAGCTAGTTTCAATGATCAAAAGCAGCTTCAGAACAATACCTAGAAACATGGTACCAGAGGAACATTATGAAGGCAGGTCTTTAAGAGGCCATCTTAATCTAAACATTTTATTAAACTGGTTTTATGAAAGAGAAAGAACCCCAATAGTCAAATTTTTAGGAACCAATCAATCAATCAATCTTGCTGTGCAGTCCTGACTGGCCTCCCACTCACAGATATTTGCCTGTTTGCACCACCTTAGATTAAAGGTATGTCCATTATGCCCAGCTACACAGAACTTCTGAACTGCTGCATCTGCAGTCAAGTGAAGGTTTAGCTGAACTCCTAAGAGCTACCAAAATCATTTCAAGCAATGTAAACCAGAAACAACCCATGATCCTAGTATTAGCACCAGATATATACATGGTCTATTCACACATTAACACCAAGAATAGTGTTTTTACCTTAAAGATTCCCCAAACTCTAAAACTTCCTTACTCTATACAATTGGGTCATATTAATTTGCCATTTTCTCTGATAAAAATATTAACCAGGAAGTTTTCCTACAGCCATTACACATACATTCATTATACTATACATACAAATATACAGAGCTCTAAAGGACTGGAGAAATGGCTCAGTGGTATCAGATGGCTCACAATAACCTCTAACTCCAGCTCAAAGGGAAATCTAATGCCTCTGGCTTCCATGGGCATCTCCATTTATGTGTATATACCCATACATATACTCATGTAATTAAAAATAATAAAAATGAATCTTTTAGAACACTGAGAAGGTAGAAGCAGGAAGACAGTAAGTTCATGGTCCGCCAAAGCTACACAGTTTGTATCTCAAAGGGGAAAAAAAAAAGCTTACAGTGAGTCTAAAAGCTAAATGTATATTGATATTTCCAAAAATAATAGTAAATAAAAACAGAAATAAAACAAAATTTTTATCATATCATTGGGCCACAAGAAATCCTCTCTAGTTACAGCTTTAAGAAAACAGTGATCAAAGCATAATGTAGGGCCTCCTAGTGTCAACTAACCACCAAATCTAAGAAATTCAAAATGTACAATATGTCAGACCACCAACCAAATCTGTGGCTGTTCAAAAGAATAAATGAGGTTCACTTCATTTCAGCACTCATGCGTAAAAACTGGTGTTGGGCTGAATATAAAACAGGAAGCAAATATGGTTTTCCACCAATTCCAATTTTTATTCCTATCAGCATAAAGAGGTAAACACACAGTAAGCTGGGGTTAGGGATATAGATCAGTAGTACAGTTGGGCATAGTAAAGCCCCTCTGGGTTTGACAGTTAGCATGCCCTCCTAATGCAAAAAACAGGGTGGGGGTAAATTCAAAGAATTACTAAAACTTAAAGAAAATGTCTAGTTAAGAAATATTTACATAGCTACTATATATGTTACCACTAACATATATATACCTGTAACAATATTTTACATTAAAAATATGTGCATGCCATGACAAAAAAGTAAACTAAAGAAAGCTTGCATATTAAATTTTATTTAATAAAATTGGGGCAGGGGGTATAGCACAGTACATGTTAGACATTTAAGGGTAACCTGGGATTGAGCTCCAGTGCTAAAGAAAGGAAAAAAAACATAAATGACATGCCCTTTCAGCTATTATTTTTAGCAAAAAATAAACATTTTAGGATAAAAATAGGATCGCACCTTGTATAGAAAACGTCCTCATTTGAACATCTGGTGTACTTTTAAGATTTTCAGAAACTGTTACTGACAACTGGACAGAGTGAACCTAACTGTATAAAGCGAGGTATTTTGCACATTTTATATACTGTCCTTAGGATCTTGGAAAGATAAGCATGCTGGAGAGGAACCTGCTTCAATATACATGTGAACTGGCTAGTTTATGAGATAAACCAACAGGTGAAGATATGTGCATGTTCATTTGAATGATGTGACGTGACTATAATGGTAACTATACTCAGACAAGTCAAGGAAACAAAGGACTTCTCTGAGGTAGTTACAATGGGTCATATATACTCACAGCCACAGAAGCCCTCTGCCACGCAAAACAGGGACTGGTTGGCATCTGACTATGTGAGCAACGGCAGCCAGTAAGAACAGAAAATAAGCAGAAGCAAAGCACCAGCAGTCAATGTCAGGAGTCAGCATGTAAATGCTCCTCCTACATACAAGAAATCACTGGCACAATGCTGTCGTCAACTACAGCAACTCCCTCTCTATGAATTTATATTCTATAGTAACCAGTCTCCTGGAACACAATTTCAAAGTAAGCCTATGATAAGTTTAAATAAACATCAATGTCAACCTCCTATCAGTTTTTGCTCAAATTTTGCTAAATGATCATATTTACTAAAACATAAATCCTTTAAGTCCCAGCTGTTCTACTCTATGTCTAATTTCCTGTCTACCATTCAGCATCAGGGCACCAGCTCTAACCCAGGGTCTGAAAGTAGTAAACAAATCACCACGGCTGGGTAAGAAAAGTTAAACTGAAAACAGGAAAGGTGACATTCATTAAGACGTTAACATTTTCTGGAAACTTTAAGAAAATGAAGTGAAAAGCAAATGTGGTTAAGTGGGCAGCAGTGGCACCACGACACAGCACTCCTAGGGAAGGGAGGACAGTGGGCACGCTAACGCTGTCAGCAGGAGGGAGAAGACACTGGAAATGCAGCACACGGATAGAACACAAACCCATGGTTTCTTACTGGTGCCATCCGTAATGCTGGGTGTGCTCCACAGCCTTGCACTGCTTTATGAAGGGTTTCACCAAACATATTTCGAAGTTCAACTGAGTGACAATATACAGCGTCAATCTTAGGCCACCAATCCAATGCAGACTAAAGATAAACGAGAGAACAGAGAGTGCAAAGTCACATGAACTGTAATTCTTTTACCACTGTATACCTTTTTGTTTACCACTTTTATACTTTCCTGAGAAACTTTCTAAGACCATGCAAACGTACAATATGATTTCCAAAGTCTTCAAACGATGTCACTAAGTCAAACACTAACCAGACACACGGTATGTTAGAGTACAATACTGAGTATGTGCAAATGAGGCTGTCGTTTCTCAACAATGCCATACTAAATTTAAAAACAAAGTATTTGCGAAATTCTTCAGCCAATTTTTTTCTTTTAAAAAAGTTTAGTATTAACACATTTCAGAAATACATGCATATATTTATATGTTTCATCTGGAAAGAATGCTATCATCACAGCTTTCCATGAGATTAGTGGTTCAACACAATGTTGAAAGACTATGTAAAACCATTACTCAGATGCTTACAGACAACAGTAATTAACAACATGAAATTAGTAAATGAAATAGTCATTAGTATACCAATAACCTTTTAAGTTGATAAGCAGATGGCACAACACATGGAAGACTAAATGGTCACCAAAACAAAGACTAATCCTAGCTAAATAGCTTTGTTTTACGGTGCTGGAGAGCACAGCCAGGACCCTGTGACTTGTGTGTGTGAAGCAAGTGCTCTATCACTGAGCTGCATCCCCACACCTAGCTGGGGTTTATAAAATAATTACTCTATATAGACATTTTCCTATTTCCATTTAGTCGATCTAGCTGATTTATAAAGCCTGTTTAAGTATGTCTTTAATGAGTTTCACATTAAATTCAATTAATGTATTTCAATTTTAAATGCTTAAAAAATAATAATTGTGAAAGATCATTAAAATTTATCAGTTTATAGAAAATAACTGGTAAACTTTCACTACTTAAATATATTATACATAAAAATAAAATGCTTTAAATATAAATTTTCAATTTGTAATACTTTAGTTAAAAATCTGATATAACAACAATTCATATAGTATATACAGGCGATTTAGCAGTTTCATCCTACTCACAGTTTATTCTTTATTCAAAACCAAGCTAGTCTTAACATTTAAGTCTCTCACAGCTCACAGTATTTTGAGTTACGAACTCTTTACAGAAAAACTGAATGCAAAACTAAGGCAGGCAAAGTAGTGTACACCTTTAATCCTGACACTAGGGAGGCTAAGGCATGAAGAACTTCAAGTATATCCTAGGCTACACAGAAAATCTTCATCTCAAAACATAAATGGAGGCTGGAGGAGCAGCTCAGCAGTTAAGAGCACTGGCTGCTCTTACAGTGGACCCTGACTCAATTCCCAGCACCCACATGGCAGCTCACAACTATCTGCAACTTCAGCTCCAGGGGATCCAACACCCTCTTCCAGCCTCTACAAGCACCAAATCTGTTCACTGACATACAGTAGGCAAAACAACCGTACACATTAAAAAGTCATTAACTTAAGAAATATAAATGCAAAGTTATTGTGGTCATGCTGTCTCTCAGTTATTTGATTTAGTCAATTCCTACAAACTGGTGTTGTTTACTGTCTCTGTTTCTTTTCATGTTGTAATTAGATACTCTGACAAAAGCTACTTCAGGGAAAAAGAATATTTAGCTCACAGTTCCAGATTCTAGTGGCAAGTAAATCAAAGCAGCAGAAGCTGGATAGAGCTGGTCACATCGAATCCAGAAGCAGAACGAAGAGCTTTCTCTACTCTACTACACAGGGAATGGTACCACACAGTGGACAGGGGCCTTTCCACCTCAATTAACATAACCAAGATATTCAATCTTCATGGATATGCTCAAAGGCTCATCTTCAGAAAATTAAGTTGATAACACTAACCGCCACAGTATATAACACACTCCTCAGATTTGAGGCACTGATTTGCCAAAGTCAACAGTGTAACCAAATTTCTATGTTTTGTTAATCCCTAACGTAACAAAATGCTGAATGATGGAAAAAAAAAAAAAAGAGTACACTGAGTCCTAACTGCTTCCTATACATTTCATAAAATCCTGGCAGAAATCAATAAACTAAATAGACAAGCATCTCCTTTAATATCTTATACAAATTACTGGGAGTGGGTGTGCTATTTTCAGTTTTGGTTGTAGTTTACATCTGTTTGTTTTTTTGACACAGGTTCTTGCTAGAATTCACAATGTTGTCCAAACTGGTCTAGAACCTGTGATTCTCCTGCCTCAGCCTCTTAAATGCTAGAACTATAAGCATAAGCCACCACAACCAGCTTACTATGTAATCATTTTTAATAACTATAAAACTACCACACTAATACATATGTACTATATATTAACTTTTTCTTAAGATTTAGCAATTTTTATAGTTTTCTATTTTCATAAAGATTTCATTTATTTCAAAGTAAAGGATGTCTTTTCAAATAAAATAGGCACTAAAAATAAGACATCCTTGAGTTAGTAAAAGAAAACTTTAGTATTTTGGCCAGTTACTAAGTATGTACATTCTGAAACTAGTCAATGAAATGGGTATTTCCCCTTAATAAAAAGTTTTTTACTAAAAAATACTAATATTAATGTAAGTGAATTATTACATTCCTCAAGAGGTTATTTAAATGATTTTCAAGTACCTGGAAATATTTCTTTAACAACCTCTTGGCAGAGATTACCTTCAATATATAAATTATTAAAAAGCAAACTACAATAAACTGATATAAGAAAAAAATCTGCAATGAACTACTATCCTATCTGTAGCATGTTGACTTGCATGTATATTTTTAAATTTCCTAGCTGCACATCTAATTTAACATTTAAAAGCCCATTCAGATGATACACATGTAACACAGATCTTAAAACTAATTTCTCTCCTAGTGCACATTATTTTCGAAAAGTGACAGTAAAAATATCATTTTAGAAACTACTAAAAAACTTCCACTGAATCAAAGTAGTGAATAGACTTTAGGAATTTCTAAAAGAAAATGTAATGTTTTAAATCTAAACACAGTACTTATAAATTGTGTATGAAAACATCTCAATACCAAACTCCAAATATAGTTTCTCATTCTACATAAACCCACAAAAAAATTATAACTTTTATCTTTTAGGGGAACATAATAATTTTTAAAAGCTGTAAATGGGCTTAATAACATAGAAAAGGAGAGCTTAGAAGGTATACTGAACCAAACCATTTAAAAAGAAAATATATACAAACAAATTTAAGTCTAAACTCCATGAATCTAAGAAAGAATTCATATTACTTGAAAACACACACTTTCCTACTAAACATTTCCAGTAAACTCTTTAACACTCAATTGCACAAATGTGCATTTACTGTTACAGTCTTTAACAATGAAAAGTACTTTAAAGTCAGCATTTGCTAGCCTCAAGCATGGATAGTGTGGACTCTAATAAATAATTCCCCCAGCAATCTGGAAGGATGAGGTATAACTCAAGAACAACCAGGCCCAGTCCTTTAACCCCACCACTGAGACGGATCTCTGAGCTTAAGGCCTGCCTGGTCTACATAAACTACATGGTGAGACCTTGTCTCAAGAAACAAACAAACAAGAAGACACAGCAGCATTATCTGAGTTGAATACAAGCTATTCCACTCAACAGATGCTGATGCACTTAAAGACTAGTCAGTATGAGTGCTTTATAGACACAGATGTCCCCGGATGCAGACACACTCTGCCTTCATACATGCAGCACTCCTTGGAAAGGGGTGCACACGCTGTCACCAGGCACACTGAGGCATGCAGGGACCAACACTCCAGGCATGCTTGAAACCCAGAAAGGAGCAGCTCAGCCACTTACAGCAGTGCCAAGTCCATGCTTCAAAGTGCTCTATGTATTCAATTATAGACAAAAATATTTCACAATTAAAGTAACCAATCACAGAATATTCAAAGACTATAAACTTGGATTTATTACATTTTAACCATTTATATAAAGTTATCCAATTAATAAGTGGAATACTTCCAATATTTTGAATCAAGGGGGAGCAACTAGTATTTTTGAATTACATATAAACTTATGGGTTAGAAAAATCATCTTTTTTGTTGTGTTTTAAATTTAAAACTAAACCTTGGAATGAGTCAATGTTCTGAGTCAATTAGACAATGGCCTGAGTCATTACACTGGTAAATGTACAGCTTTTTATATAAACACACTTTATCTACACTCAGATTCATAATACTATCCTCGTTGGAACTAACTGTATTTAGTATAACTTATACCTGTATCAGTGATAGTCAATGAGGGCTGTATTATTCCCCCAAGCATTTAGTTGTCCATAATGCAGGAGATATAGCAAGGTTGCCAGTTCATGAATGATATCCTGCAAGGCCAAGCTGAAACAGAGACCTAGCATCCTAAAATGCTACTAGCACTCCGCAAAGCAAAATTAATGTGTCACTAAGTAACTGGATCAGCAGTTATTTTCACCTGCAAAAATACCTTTAAAAAAGAGTAACGTTAGGTTTAATTCGATAATTCCAAAGTAAATGAAGGAATGGGTGTTAATTCATAAGTCATAAAATAGAACTTAATTATAAGTAAGATAAATATTCCGAGGTATTAACAATCAAAGACTTTAAGGGAGGAAAAAAGAAACAAGACTGACCAAGTCACTCCTAAATGTAACATGTCTGTCATTGTGTCAGAAAATACTCGAATCCAACTGTTCACAAAGGAGCATGTTCTAGCCCTGGCCCACATCTAGTACTGCTTTCCTGTCTGCTCTCCACTCAGTACACAAAGAGCACGAATGCCTCTAATGGACTCAGCTATTCCTTTGATTATGCTTTTGTCCCTTGTGAATATGTATTTTAAAGCATGCCAGTGTTTGATTCTAATTAAGGGGGATTAAAGGTAAAGTCAAATAAAGCTTCACCATTTTAAATGGGACATAACTAGGCTACACTATAATTATTCTTCCTTTGAACTTAAACAAAAAGATAGTAAGTCGGGATCTATCGACTGCTTTGTTGTGAAAGCTCTAAATCATTACTTCAGTGGCATTGTTCTCAACAGATTTTGAGCTCTAAATGAAGCTTTGTAGGTTTATTCCTTCCAAAAGACTCTATTAATGCCATCCCTCTCAATAAAAGCCTCAGGTGGAGACAACGTACAGCTGCAGCTGGACATCACATTCTGGTATAGTGGTTACCTTAGAGACGCGCTCTCTTTTATATAAAAGTCTAAGTTCAGAACATTTGATAAAACCAGACTCTTCCTTAAAAAGGAAAGAACATATAACTCAAATCAAAAAGAAAACTTAACTCTTCAGTAGTACAGTAATACTTTTTAGACTTACATTGGTGATAATGCGGTGGAGTGAGTTTACCAACACATAGTGAAATGTAGAAGGTGAATTCTGAGCCAGACAGATCTGCCAAAAACATGTGCATTAACACAAAAGAAAGAGAAGAAGAGCAAAAAGTAAGTTACTTTCAATAAAAAAAATTTACAGCCTTGAAATCAGCAATAAGAAATATTAGTAAGGGGCTAGAAAGATATCTCAGGGATTAAGACCATTGACTGCTCTTGAAGAGGATCTAGGTTCAGCTCCCAGCACTCATACACAGCAGCTCACAACTGTCTGTAACTGAAGTTCCAGGGGACAGGAGGCCGTCTTCTGGCCTCAGTCAGCCCCAAGCACATACATGGTGCACAAATATAAATGCCAGTAAAACATCCAGATACATAATGCCTATTCATCTTTATAGTTTCTGCATTTTATAAGGATAACCATATCAATAAACACGATTGATAAAACAATTATCTTACCTTAAAGTGTTGGTTGTTGTGAGGGCTGATCCGAAAGCAAGAGACAAGACAGTCAATCATGAGGTCCACATCTGCAGGCTGACTGCCTCTAGAGAATGGTTTACTTGGATTAAAAAGCAGGTTCTATAAAAATCCCAATAGAAAACAATGGCCTTTAAATAGTCATGAAGTATTTATTTAACAAGGTATATACACATAATCAACATTATCCACATTGATTATAGTAAACTTTAGTTGCAAAAAAAAAAAAAAGCACAAAATACTGGTTACTATAGTCTGTCAATATCAACTAAGACTTACTACACCATATATGATTCCCCTCAAGCCAAATCTACATTAAGACCAGAGAGAGAGAGAGAGAGAGAGAGAGAGAGAGAGAGAGAGAGAGAGAGTGTCTAGACTAATGAGCATGGTAACAGCAAAAGCACATTCTTTGAACATATCGTCAAAGTTAACTTGAAATTTAGAGTTAGCAATTATCTTTAGCAGAATATTTATTTAAGAAGGTTATCAGCTTAATTTCCTTAAAGTCTATAGACGGGAAAGAACAGCGCATTACCTTCAGATCAACCACCATGGACTGAACCAGTAGGAAAATGACAGAGTTGTCTTCCCAGTTGATGTAAGTACTTGCTTTACACAACTTGACACAAGCGATGGCAGCACTTTCAGTCAGCTGTCTGCTTCCGCCATGGCCAGCAAGTGCTTTCCGTAAACTGTCCAGAAACAGTTTCTACAGAATTGAAATACAGAAAGACAGGACATCTAGTCTGTACTATTATAGATATATCTAACACAGCAGCAAGTTAACCACCTCTAAAACTCCAACTAAAACACGAATGGCTTGTATTTGGCTATCATTTCATACTTGGTCTTTTTCAAGAATAAAAAAAAAATCCACAAAACACTTTTCTCTACTTTCTCCGCTAACTTACTATAGGGATAAAAGAAACATCCTGTACTATACATTTGAACTACGTATTAGTTGATTATATCTTTCCTTTCCATTAACCTTTGAAGCTTAATCATTACCCTGCCTTGGTTGTGGTGTAAGTCAAATTGTTTCATTCTTTTCTACTAGAGTATATTTAACCTGCAGTCTTGTAAACAATATACCGAAGGGTATTGTTGCTCTAAATTTCATTTCTAGAAATAAAATTTAAAAAAAAAATGCAGCTTTGCCACAAGCCTTAGATGAAGCAGTCAGCTGTATACAAGATGTTCCTTATGAGCTCAGAGCCCTACATAGACCTTGACAAGGATGGAGGCAGCACCAGGATCTTAATAGACTTGGCAGCCAATAAAAAGGCAGTCCATGCAGAATTAAAATGAGACTGAAGACCTCTCTGATGATGATGATGTTCAGTGACACTGAACATCGCTGCTTTTGCGATGTGTCCTGAACTGTTTAAGATAGGGTCAAATGGTTATAGAGACCTTATGAAGATCACCAGGAAATCAGACCTGACCAAGCAAAGGAGGAAGACAGACTGAACTAATTAGATGTGCTGATAATCTCGAAGTGGGCCAGGCCTCTGTCCTTGTATGTTTTATCTTTTAAAAGCAGCACCAACACAAGAAATAAAAATATTAAAATTAAATACCCAGGAGCAATGGTTCAGTGGTTAAGAGCACTTGCTACTCTTCTAGAGAACCAGAATTCACTTTCCAGCACCCAAACTGAGTGACTCAGAACTCCTGTAGCTCTAAAGGATATTATGCCTCTGTTGGAACACACACATACACACACACACACACACACACACACACACACACACACACACACACACACACTTTTATTGAAAAATAATAAGGCAAAAACGTCTATCTTGTTGAAAGATTCGTCTCATGTTTCTATGCATGTTTGTGTGCCTGCTTGCTTCCTGTGTACCATGAGTCTGAAACCTGAGTTATAGGAAGTTGTAAATGACCCAATAAGGGGCTGGAGCAAACACCTAGGAACTCTGCAAGAGCAGCAAGTGATCTTAAACACTGAGCCATCTTCCCAACACCTAAATTCCTGTGATCTCAATCCTTCTTTGTCCCTGATAAATTTCTTTCCCTGGTTTTTCTACTAAATGAAAATCTCAGACCTTCACCTCAGCTCAACATATATTTTCAAATCTATGTAACATTTCAATAGCTAAGCTTTCCCAGAACCAGGAGAATACATGTTCTTAAGTGCACATAGTTCATTTTCCAAAAATGAACCACATGTGAGGTCACTATGCAGATCTTAAGAAATTGAAAGAGGCTAAAATTAAACAGCATGTCACTTCTGGTAAAGGGGACAGAAACCAAAGCATATGGAAAACTAGAAAATTCGCAAATATGTAAAAACTCAATACAGTCATAAGCAAATGGTAAATAATAATAATAATAATAATAATAATAATAATAATAATAAACCCTCATCAGGAAAAGGCTATCAGGAACATCTCAGATTGAGCAGTGTAACACAACTGACAAAAGGCAGTGCAGAGGAAACACAAACACATGAAAAGTAAGAAAGCTCTCCCATCAGTAACTCACAGGACTAGAAAAAGAGTAGGCTAAACTCAGAAGTGGCATGTAGGCAGGAATAATAAATATTAGAGTAGATATCAATGAAACAAAATACACAACAGCAATGGAGAAGAACAACAAAACCAAAAGTTCACTAAAAAAAAAAAAAAAAGTCAACAAAATTTACAACCTTCTGGTAGATTTGAGGGGTGGAGGCCTGGATAAGGGCCTAATCTACAAACAAAAGAACCTGAGTTTGGATCCCAGAGTCATTTAAAAAGCTAAGCAATGGCCTCAAGTATCTTAGGGACAGGGACAAGAAGGCTTATTGTCTGACGAACATCAGTCAGAAAAACAGTGAGTTCTAGGTCCAGAAAGAGAACTTGACTCAAGGAAATAGGGCTGAGAGTGATGAGCAGGCCACCATGAATCTGTGCTACCTAACACATGTGCACACACGCACACATGCACACAGACAGACAGACAGACAGCTGACCTACAGACCAACTAAGTGCCTAAGCTTTCATGCATGCAGACTGAAATTACCAAAATCAAAACTAAATATGGTAACATTAAAGACTATGAAAACTAGGCAGGGCTATAAGATGATTTTATAAAAATTGTACATCAACAGAAGTAAAATGAACTCAGGTCCTCTGGAAGAGCAGAGAGCACTCTTAACTAATAACTATCTTGCAAATCTCTGCTTTTTTAATTATTATTATATATAAGTACACTGTAGCTGTCTTCAGACACACCAGAAGAAGGCATCAGATCCCTTTACAGATGGTTGTGAGCCACCATGTGGTTGCTGGGAATTGAACTCAGGACCTCTGGAAGAGCAGTCAGTGCTCTTAACCACTGAGCCATCTCTCCAGTCCACAAATCTCTGCTTTTTTAAACTAATGATAGTAAAGAAAAGTTAGAATCACTAAGACCTGATGATTTTAAGTGATTTTTATCTAATTAGGTTATTTCAACCCATAGAAAAGATAGAAACCTCCAATTTTTATTATTAATTTTACAGAAATTAAACTGTTAGGACAGTTATGTTTCATAATGAAAAAATATAAGTGATTTCCTCAAATCACTGTGCTGAAGCCTTAGGAAATGCATTGCTAGTTATGCAATTTATTTGCAAATAGCCAGACAAATTTAATTCATAAACATAAACATAAAGTTAAATTATAAACTTCTAAACATATTTTAATGATGTACACAAGCTGAAATAACAGAATGTGTATCTGGTTTACTATTACTCAGCGTTAAAACCAACAGAGGTCAGAGCCTTTCAGTCACAAATATATTATTCATCCGTCTTTCAAATAAAATAACATGTGAATACAGCTTGGCTGAGGCCAAGCACTGTTTGACCTAGCATGGATCTAGCTAAAATGTACACCCTGAGTAACACAAGCTGCTTCCATTGGAATGACAGGCGCCCATTTGCCCTCCTAACCTTGTTTGTGTTGTTCTCATCGACCACATCCCTGGATATGTCCTGGATTATTTCTGGACACAGAATGAGGAGAATGATCTGTAGTGGCCAAACTGCTGCTTTACGTTTGGTGCTTTCTGCAAAACCATCCACCAAGTCAAACAGCTTTTCTGCACACTCTGTAAAAAGTACAAACATTAAATGATTGTATTGGATAAGAAAATCCTCGCATTAAATTAAAACTCAGATTAAAAAAAAAAAAAACTCAAACATCACAGTTTAAAAGAATGTGTGGAAAGAGCTAATGTGACCTTTCTAGAAGAGTTGGTATTTTAGAATAGCTTTGTGTGCTGTCCCACTCTCAGGATCTTATAGAAGGAACAAACAGCGGGCAGCTCCCCAGGGTCTCTAGCCTCTAATATGCAGGCGTCCCCTAAAACTGTTATTTAGAATTAAACAGTATTTCCTCCTTAGATATACCTAAATATAGAGTTCTAGAACACACACACACACACTCACACACACACACACACACACACGATGTGAAAGAGCCACCAGTATTCAATTGTAACATTAAAGACTAGAGCTTCATTTCAAACTTCTTTTTACGCACTTGCTCAGAAGGAAAAGGACTGGAAATAACACAGAAATAGGAGAGAGAGCTGTAATTCCTGTTACAGCTGACAAAAGAAAACAGAAAAACAATTTTTAACAAAATAAGCTGAAAAGCAGCACATTTTACCTCTGACAAGGTGCCATGCCCACCCCTCACCCCTTACCCAGTCACTCTTTAGCCAGCTTACCAGCCATATCTGTCTGTGGAATTTGGTATAGCTTTGTAAATTCATCTGGATAATTTTCCACCCAGTTCCAAAAAGCCTACAAGTAATAAAATATGTGTTTTTATAAGAAAGCAGTCAATTTTCCAATATATTAAATAGCACAGAATTTAAGTTTCTTCACACAAATCTTATATTGCATTCTTCCCATTAAGGTACATGAAACTACCATGCAAGTTTTGACTTTCTTATACTCAAGATATGAAACATGGCAAAATTCATAATCAAAACCAAAATCTGAATGCCCAAGAGGGTGAAGCTTACCTTTTCTAGGCTATTTATAACTGCCAATTGTGCCACCTTCTTCAGGGCTTTAAATTTAAATGCTGTTTCTGGAGAGAGAAAAAAAATGCTTTATTAACTCTCGATTATTCAACAAATTAAATTCAGAACTACTAAAAAATAATTTTATAAGCCATTTTGCTCCCAGTATTATTAATAAGCAATTTAATAGTAGAAATAAATTTAAAGGCAAACCCATGAGCTACACTGAAGGAAACAGAAGTAAATGAAAAGCAAACATGTCTTGACATCAAGTTTTTCCTTTGCTTTATTTTTAAATTTGATAAACAAAACAAAAACTATAAATGTGGGGACTGAGAAATGACCTGGTTAAAAGCACTAGACACACTCTATCAGAGGGCATAGGTTGGATACCCATCACCTAAAAGGTAGCTAGTTCACAACCATCCATTCCAGTTCAGGTCCTCTACAGGCAACATGCTATGCAGAAACATTCCATCAAAACACCCTTACATATACAATAAAAATGATAAATCTCATTTTAATGTCTATTTTAAAAAAAAAAAGAAGATAGTCATGGTGCCAACACCTTTAATCTTAGCAATTGGGAGGTAGAAGCAGGTGGATCCCTCTGAGTTCAAGAAAAGACCTGGTTTACAGAGTGAGTTAAAGGACAGCCAGAGCTACATACAGAGGTCCTGCCCCAAACATCAACAGACTCAAAACCCTATACAGGCTGTAGAGATAGCTCAGTGGTCAAGAGCACTGGCTGCTGTTCAAAGGACCTGAGTTCAGTTCCCAGCACCTGTTCACAACCATCTATAACCTCAGCTTCAGAGGATCCAACACCCTCCTCTGCTGACTGAGGGCACTGTATGCATATGCACACAAATGTTTTTAAAAGACACTGGTTATTTAAATGTTTTTCAGTCATACATTTAACTAATTTTTAGTATTTCAGAATTTTGAATAGCACTGATGAATACTTGTACTAATGTAAAGTTTTATCCACCATCTTTCTCTTCAAGATAAGGAACTGTATAGGCAAGGAACAAATACTTTGAGGATTGTAAAATCTATAGAGCTGCCTTTCAGAAAAGCTGTCCAATGAGCAGCACATTGATAATCTGTCACATGCTTGCCACCACTGTCTAGTAGGACAGCTTTAATTTTATAATCTGAACACTTAAAATAGGTTACACTTTATCTTTGCATTCTTTTAATCTTTAGGTTATCATGCAAAGCACTGGGTATCATTATGACATTTCATAAATGTGTGTCATAGTTGCTCTCTGCCATTATCCCAACCCCAGCCTGTGTTAGCTGCCTCCTCCTAGCTGGCTCCCTTTAGTCCTAAACAGGCGCATTCTGCTTTCATACTGCATGTATTCCTGCTTCCCCCTCGCTTAAGATCTTCTCCACCTTTTCATATCTATTTTGTAGTGTGCGTGCATGTCTGTCTGTCTGTGTGTGTGTGTGTGTGTGTGTGTGTGTGTGTGTGTGTGTGTGTGTGTGTATACAAATCATGACTTGTTTGCCTGAACCAGGCTTATTTAACTTAACATAATAAATTCCAGTTCCAGCCATTTTCCTGCAAATGTCATTTCCAGTTCCAGCCATTTTCCTGCAAATGTCATGATGGCATTTTTCTTTACAGATACATAAAATTCCATTATTATATATAGCATTTTACTTTTTTAATTTTTAAAAAAGTTTTTAATAAAAAATACAAAGTAGAAGTCTGACCAATCAACACACAACTGTTACCACATAAAAAGGCACTTTACCAAACTGACTCGAAGAACATACAAATGGTCCTTAATTGTCTATACTTTCCATTTAACTAATTTTTTTTTAAATTCCACATACTCTCACTGTTATCTTCTGCTCCAGTTACAGAACAACGGGAAGTAAGTAGGTTGGTTAAAATACCCTCCTAGGCAGTTTTCTGCTGGACTTTCCTTGCAATCTGAGATCTGTGGATGTAAGGATCACACTACGCCCAACTGTGGTAGCCTTAATAGGTGAACCAGTCTTCCTCACCACAGACTGTAAGCCGCAAGTGATGCCAAGTGACAGCTTCTGTGTGACACTTTTGGAAGATTGCCTGCCAACTCCAATGCCTTGGCAGTGAGGCACTGCAGAATGGTAGCCCTGTACACAGCAGCAGTGGCACCCATATCCATGACGCATGATGTGCATATTCAAGTGTCCGCTGATTTGGCCCACAGGAAACTATATAGACCAGTTCTCTATCAGCAAGAAATTAACTTAGCCTTGGCCTTCCCTCTAGCTTTTCCTGTTTTTCCTCCACTCTAGCACACAAATTCCCACTGTAGCAGCCACTACCACTCACTGTACCAAACGTTCTTTCTATATCCATTCTTCTCATGATGGATATTCAGGCCAGTTCCATTTCCTAGGCACTGTGAATTGTATGGCAGTAAAAATGGGATGTACGAGAATTTCTGTGGATATGCACTATAGTAGTATATCTGAGCCATATGGTCTATTATCAGTTTTCTGAGGAACTCTTCAAAGTGATGGCCACAGTGGATTTTCAAATTTACATTCTCAAAAGCAGCTAATAAAGATTTCTCTAGCCCCATCCACATTCTGACCACCCTTTCTTTGTTGTCTTCTGTTTTCTTGAGGACAGCCATTCCAACTGAAGTGAGACGAAATCTCAAATCGGATTTAATTTGCATTTGCCTGATGACTAAGAATGTTGAAAACTTTTTCTAAGTATGTATTGGCTTCCTCCTGTTAGGGACTGTCTATTGAGTTCACGAGCCTATCTACAGATTAAAGGATCCTAATTTTAGCAGTTATTTATGTATCCTAGGTATCAGTCCCCAGCCAGATGTAAATCTGGCAATTTCTTTTCCCAAGTCTGCAAATGGTCTCTCAAATCTAGTGACTGTGTCCTTGGCTTGGCAGACATTTCTAATCTCATGTAATTCTATCTTTCAAGTTTTGTATTGTTTCCTATGCTGTAGTCCTTTTTAGACAATTCTTGTCTACACCTATGCCTTCAGATGTTTTACCTGTCTTCTTTCACTAGGGTCTTGATATATTGAATGTCATAGTTAGAATATACTTACCCCAGGGAGTGGCACTATTAGGAGGTGTGGCCTTGACCCTAATCCTAGCTAACTGGAAGCCAGTCTTCTGCTAACAGCTTTCAGATGAAAATGTAGAACTCTCAGCTCCTCCTGCACCCATGCCTGCCTGGATGCTGCCATGTTCCCACCTTGATGATAATGGACTGAACCTCTGAACCTGTAAGCCAGCCCCAATTAAATGTTGTCCTTTATAAGACTTGCATTGGTCATGGTGTCCGTTCACAGCAGTAAAACCCTAAGACACTGAATTTATTATTACACAATGAAGGAGATATGGACTAATTTTCATTTCTTATATAGAAATCCAGTTTTCCCAGCACCACTTGTTAAAGAGGGCACCTTTTCTCCAATGTATGTTTTTGACAGCTTTGTCAGAAACTTAGGTAGTGTGATGGCTAATCTTGGTTGTCAACTTGACTACATCTTAAATCACACCTGTGAAGGATTTTCTTCATATAATAATTTAAGATGGGAAAAGTCATCCTAACTTTGGACCACATCTTCTGGTGATAGCCTACAAAAAAGAACATGGAAGAAGATGACTTTTCACTTTTGCCTGCCTGCCATCACTCCTCCTAGCCAAGCGCACTTCTGTTGCTAAGGTAAATCCTCTACTAATACTAGAGCCTAAAGGCACTGACTGGTAAAGAGTAGGATCCTATAACTTGAGGTGGAAAAGTGGAAGGAACCCTAATGTGCTAAGGACTTTGAGCCCTCAAATTCGGAAGAGTCTGTCTCACCTAAGGAAGTAGTCTGCCCACTCTTAGTGGCGGGTGCACCCCACTACCACACTTTGCGATATTTCCTTTTGTACCTTTGCCTGAGGAAATTAATCCTTCATTGTCTACAAATTAGCAGTGACTTTCCCTGAAAAAGAAACGTCAAGCAAGACAGTACTGATGCCCCTCGGTGTCCACCGATAGTTGCCTCTAAATATAACCAGAATCAAGGCTACGGAGGCTTCTAGGGGTGAAATAGAAAGTGAAATTCACAAGAAGGTGTGGTACACTACTAAAGAGTTTAATGAATTTGTGATTCATTCAAGCAGTAGTCTGGGCAATACATATGGAATAGGCATGAAATAATGGTGGAAAAAACAAACTGAATCAAGCTGAGTTCATTGATACAGGCCTACTGAGTTAATACGGACGTTCCCACAGTTTAAAAAGGTATCAAAATCTTAACTGGTTGGCTAAGCACTTGCCATACTCTACTCAAAAGGAGCTGTGTACCTGAAGCCCCTTAACTTAGTATTGATGAAGGGGTTTTAGGGTTCAGAGCAATTGCTATAGTGGGTACTGTGTAAAACCAAATCCTCCACAATGGGAAGGCCCAGAAGACATTCTCTTCACTAATCCTATGAGATACAAAATGGAAAGAGGGGTATCAGGATTTGAAGGGCTTTGTACCTGTGCTCTTTTCTTTGTGCCAGATCAAGGCCGGAGACACTGATGCTCAATTCAAAAAGTTAAATGTGATGGGTTTAATTAGGCCCCCAGAGTAGCAAGGACCAGGTAGCAGCATTGAATTGCCAGAGGCAAGGTGAGAATATCTATCATAACGTGCAGCACAGACAAAGTGACTTTTACAATAGCATGACTCCTGGCTTAAGAATGCTTTCAGGGGGTTGGGGATTTAGCTCAGTGGTAGAGCGCTTGCCTAGGAAGCGCAAGGCCCTGGGTTCGGTCCCCAGCTCCGAAAAAAAAAAAAAAGAACCTTAAAAAAAAAAAAAAAAAAAAAAAGAATGCTTTCAGGAATATGTTTTTGTCTTGATTTGATTTGTTTTTACATCTATATAAGCAGAAAACTTCTCAAACAAACAAAAGAAAGGCTATACTACAGAGCAGCAAGAGGGTAGGTATCTCAGCTTATGAACCAATTTCCAGACCTGAGCTACTTTGCAGACCCCCAAAGTCCTTGAATGAAGAGAAGGTCAGGTCCCCGAGAACCTTGCTAAAATACCTAAAAGTTTTACTGTTAGCCTTTCTCCCATCCTATGACCTTTTACAAGGGTAAATGTACTCTGGGGAAAAGGAAACAACCAAACTTTCCAGGGTTTACTGAACACTCATTTTAAACTGACACTAGTTCCAAGAGACCCTAAATAGCACTGTGGCCCTCCAGTTAACATAGGGGCTTATGAGTACCAAATGATTAATAGAATTCTGACTGAAATCCAAATCCACTGGGTCCCCAAACCCACCCTGTGGTTATTTCCCCTTTTCCAGAATGTATAATTGGTATAGATATACTTAGAGGTTGGCAAAATCCCACGTTAGTTCCTTGACCTGTAGACTGAGAGCTACTATGGTTGGAAAGCACAATGGAAGAGATTGGAGTTGCCTCTACTAGGGAACATAGTGAACCAAACATAATACTCCAACCCTGGAGAACTAGTGCCACTATCGAGGACTTGAAAGATGCAGGGATGGTAGTTCCCACATCTCTCTTTAACTCTTCAGCACAGGAGACAGATGGATCATGGAGAATAGCCGCTGACTACCGAAGCTTATGTAGTGAGTAAACTGCAGCTGCTGTAGTAGATATGATGACCCTAGTGAAATAGACTAACACAGCTCCTGGTACATGGTATTCAGCTACAGATCTAGCAAATGCCTTTCTTTCAGTTCCTGTCCATAAGCACAACCAGAAGCAATTTGCTTTCAGCGGGAAGGGTCAGTAGTACACCTTTTTTCAGATTTACCTCAAGGTTAATATCAACTCTCCAGTCCTATATCATAACTTAGTTTGAAGGGATCTTGAGCATCTCTCTTTTTATAAAATATCACCCTGGTCCAGTACATTCATGATATTATGCTGACTGAACCAAGTGAGCAGGAAGTAGCAACTGTTCTGGACATGTTGGTAACACTTATGTACATGGGAGGATGGGAAATAAATCCAAACAAAATTCAAGGGCCTTCAACTTCAAGGGATAAGTCCAGAGGTGAGATGTATGCAGGAATATTCCTTCTAAGGTGAAAGACACCAAAAAAGAAGCACAAGGTTTAGTGGCCTGTTTGGTTCCAGAGCAGCATATCCCTCACTTTGTTTTGTTATGTCAAGTAACTGAGAAAGCTGCTAGCTTCGGGTGGAACCTAGAACAGGAAGGCTTTCAACAGGTCAAGGTGGCTGTGCGGGCTGCTCTACCACTTGGACCACATGATCCAATTGGCCCCTCTAAAATGGTACTTTAGATGACAGGAGCAGTTTATAGCCTTTGGTAGGTTCCTCTAGATGAGAGGAGACCCTTGGGATTTTAGAACACAGATCTATTTTCATCTGTAGACAACTATTCTCCCATTAAGAGACAGTTCTTTGCCTGCTACTGAATGGGCTACCAAGTTACTATCTTATCTGAGCTACCAATCATGAGCTGAGTATTATCTGGTTTACAGCCATAATACCCTGCCCCAGCCCTCAGTACTGAGACCCAGCACTGAGCCCCTGATATGACACCATTCCCCCAGGTGACCAGCCAGAGAATTGGTGGCAGTAGGACAACACTGGACCAGTTCTTCCATAAAAAGGATGGCTCTTAGGCCTTACTAGAATACTCTGGTTATAGACTGGCTTTTCCTCATGTAATGATTCTGCCAAAACTATCATCCATGAACTTACAGAATGTCTTATCCATCATCATGACATTCCATACAGAACTGCTTCTAACCACGTGACTCACTTCACAGCCAAAGAAATACAATAGTGGGCTAATGCTCATGGAATTCATTGGTCTTACCGTGTTCCCTACGTCCTGAAGCAGTCGACTTGACAGAATAGTGGAATAGCCTTTGGAAGAAAGTTACAGTGGCAATCAGACAGAACCCTGGAGGGCTGGGGCAGGGTTCTCCAGAAGGCAATATGTGCTTCAGCATCCAATATATGGTTCAGTTTCTCCCTAGCCAGGATTCATGAATCCAGGAACGAAGAGGTAGAAATGGAAATGGTTCCACTCACTATCACCTCCCCATCCAGAGTCCCATAGGAAAATTTTTATTTCCTGATGCCCAAAACACACATACATTCCATTGAACTGGAAGCTTAAACTTCTTCCTGCAAATTTTGGGCTTCTAGTGCCCTTAAAAGCCAACAGACTAAAAAACAAAGTGTTAGGAAGGGTGGCCCCTCTAGACTTCCAATGGCTAACTGGATTGCTTTGAAGGTCATGTCTTGAGTACCTTCCTTGAGTACTTACAGATACTTTGGGGCATCTCTTGGAGCTACTACTTCTGCATTCCAACATACACTGAAGACCAGTAGCTTTCTAAGCATTCTCTAGGGCTACAGCATAATACTAGGACCACTGGGAAATCCTGTCTTGTGAACTAAACACTTACTGAGTTCGTGGTCCTTCTATCCAGAGACAGCCATTATTGGACTATCTGGACCACACCTATAGGTTACTCTACTAAATCTTCTTTTGGGTGTGTATGTGTGTGTGTGTTAAGTCTGGTTTTGTTTTTTTTTTTCTTTCTTAACAAAAATTGTTTTACTCCTATTTCTATTATGTTATTTTATTATTTTTGTTCTTTTGACAATTTCACACATATATGTAGCCTATTTCTGAATACTGTCAACCTTCATTTTCTTATTTCACTATTACCCCATTACTCCCCACAATCCTTTTTACACATTTACATTGTCTTATTCAGTGATCCACTGAGTTTAATTAGGCTCACCTGTGTGACCAGGGGTTCGCTACTATTCATGAGAGAACAGTGGGCTCATCAGGTGGTACTCAAAAGAAGACACTGTTTGCTCTCCCTCATTCCAAATCTATTAGTAGTTTAGTTCAGCAAGGAAGGGTAGGACCAAATGGATCCTTCCCAGATATATGAAGACTATTGACAGCTGTTGCTGCTGTGAGATCATAATTTTCATTGGCTGTGTCATGGCCACAAGACAGTACTTTGCAGCTCTTGTAATTCTCTTCTAACCCGTCTATTCTTCCCACTCCTCGTTCTACATGGTTCACTGAGCCTTAGAGAGGTAGCCTGAATGTCTTTTTGAGGACTGAGCACTTGCCCACCACTTATTCTCAGTATCTTGAGCAGCCATGCAACTCTAAATTTTCCATCCCTCATTACAATGTTTAAGACTCAAAGTAGTGTTTAAGTCATGAACATAAGCATAAGTATTTTAAAGACAGCTTGGTGCTTTATCAATTTAGCTAAACAACAATAGGAAGTTCCCTTCTAGGGCCTTCAGAGTACTGCCATTAAAGGTCTGCACCACAACACCCAACCTGAGACTGGGAACCTAGATCTCATTCTACATTTTGGAGGAACTGTTCTTATTTTCCCCTTAATTAGTACAATGTTGGTTATAGGTTTTATTCATATGCATTCATTATGCTTTGGTGCATTCATTTTATCCCTGCTGAGCTTTTATTATTAAAGAATGCTGAACTTCTCAAACAAGGGCCTTTTCTGGATCAACTGTGATTATTACATAATTTTTGTTCTTAACTCTACATGTTAGTTTACTTGTCGGTTTTTCTATATTAAACCAACATTGCATCCCTGGAATGAAACCATAGTGTTCTGGAATTTTGCTTGTTGGAATTCTGTTGAGAATTCCTCAAGTTTTCTTTTTTGTTGTGTACTTATCTGGTTTTCTTATCACTGTACTGTTGGCTTCACAGAATGGTAGCATTCCTTCCTTTCTACTGTTATGTAAAGGAAATTTTTGAATGAATTCAGCAGTGAAATCTATCTGCTGCTGCACTTTTCTTTGTTGGGAGATTTTTTTATTACTAGTTCAATTGCTTTATTGCTGCTTCAATGTCTTTGATTGCTATGTATCTGTTGAAGCTGTTAACATCTTGACTCAGTTTTAATAGACCTAAGAAGTTATCCATATTTTTGTCTAGTTTTACCAACTATTTAGAATATGTTTTCAAACTATAGCCTCCTCTGCATTTCCTTGGGACCTGTAGTTAATGCACCTTGTTCATCTCTAATTCGATTATATCTTGACAAGCTAGGGACTTGTCAATCTTGTTTAACTTTCCAAGAGCCAACTCACTTTAATTCTACACATTGTTCCTTTATCCTTCGGTTCATTAATTTCTACTCTGATCATTATTACTTCCAGCTATCCACTGCTGCTGAATTTGGATTGATCTTGCTTTTCTAAGACCTTAAGGTTATCTGGGATATTTCTGATTTTTTTAATAGTAGACAATCATGTCTATAAACTTTTCTCTTAAAACTGTCTTTCAAAAAAATTCAAGATTTCATGAACATAGGTAAAATTTGTGTGCTAAATTAAAGACAAAAAAGCAAGAAAGTTTTTTTGTCATTGTTTGTATTGCTTTTGTCTTTGCTTTTTTTGAGGCCGGCCCTCTCTACAGAACACTGGCTGACCTGGACTATGCAGACCAGGCTGGTCTCAAACTCACTAATCTGCCTGCTCCTGCTCCCAAGTACTGGGATTAAAGGTATACATAATAACTACACTTGGATTAATAGTATGTTTTTTAATATTAAGCATTTTGAAAAATGTATTACACAACTATTAAAATCCTCATAGATTACATAACTCAAGCTCAATCTCTCGGGTCAGAAATGAACCACTGTTTAATGTTTTAATTCCTTTGTTTGAAGGGAAGGTTGTTTGTTTGTTCTGGAGACTGTGTCTAACTACTCTATACCCATCAGGACGTTGAACTCACTACATAGTTCACACTGGTCTGGAACTCTGCTTCCTCATCTGCCCACATGCTGGGATGACAGGCGTACACCATTCCAGCAGCTCAGAGCCATGTTCTTCAGGCACCTGGACAGCAAACAAGTTGACTTTGCAACCTAGAGTCATTTAAGGAACCAAATTTCAAAAGGACAACATTCTCCTTATTAAAAGCAAATCTTGTAGCTCAGTTCCCAGGCTAGAGAGATGGCTCAGTAGTTAAAAGCACTGGCTGCTCTTCCAGAGGTCATGAGTTCAATTCCCAGCAACCACATGGTGGCTCACAACCTTCTATAATGTGATCCGATGCCCTCTTCTGGCCTGCAGGTGTATATGCAGATAAAGCACTCATACGTAAAATACATTTTTAAAACTCTTCAGAAAAAAAGAAAGAAACCTAGTTAGCTTGCTTCCTATTACCAAGATTTAGAATATCCATGCTCTCAGCTGAGCATGATGGTGTATGCCCTTCTTGATCCCAGAACTCAGGAGGCAGAGGTAGGTGGATCTCTGAGTTCAAGGCAGCCTAATCTACAAAATGAATCCCAGGAAAGCCAGGGATAAACGGAGAGACCCTGTCTCAAAAAAATAAAATTCATGTTCTACTGTATTATTTTTAAATGCCCAAAAATAAGTCTCCCACATACCTTACTGGCCATTTCACAACAACATGCACACTATAAAATCTATTTTGGCATCCAGTTCAAACAGATTTACTATAACCATAAGGCTGAGATTAATTATAAGTTAACTGTGGACATATTTATTTAAACCTACCCTTCAGGAGTCGTTTTAATTTTGCACAATCCACATTGATATACTGTAACAATTCTATATCATGAACATCAACATTGTCTTCTGAACAGACAGTCAACTCCTGTAACCTGAAAAGTAAAAACCAAAAATAATTTATCAATTTAAGTCTTAGAACAAGCCAAGATTCTGATTCAATGGAAAAGGCGTTTATGAATGAAGACACATAAAATAAGAACATATTTATTTAAAAAAAACTAAATAATTCAACCAATTTAAGAGACATGACAAAGTGATATTCCAGTAAACTTCGTATTCATATCTTTAAGACTGAGGTCTGGATTCTATTTCTCACATCAGCCATGGCTCTTCTGGAAGAATTAGTTAATTCCAAGATTGGAGCATATTTTCTAATGTATCTAGGTCTCTCTGAAATTGAAGACAAGGAAATTAGCAACTATTGTAGTCATATCAAAAATCATACACCTGTACAATTAGACATAATTGTTATAACTGTTAAAACTGGGACAATTTGAGTGTCAAATTTTCTTCTTTGTAAAAAACTACGTTTATTTATTGTGTGTAAGCTTGCATTATCAGTCAGAAAACCAATCGTGGGAACTGTTCTCTCCTTCCACCATGCACGTCTCAGGGATACCTGCTGAGCCAGCTGACTGCCCCGCCCCAGCTTTTTTTTTTCTACATTTGCAATACACATGGTGGAGTGGGGGAGCAGTAATAATTGAGAAGAAAATCACAGGTAAGCTTTTCCAACTTTTAGAATCACTTCATTCTAAAAAGGAATAATGGTGGAACAGGCCTTTATCCTGTGTTCCCTGTTTAGATCATACTATATGAAAATGATAAAAATATACAGGAAAAAATGTTTTACAGGAAAAAAATTGAAATATTTTACATTTGAATCAAGTTTCAGCTAGGCATGGTGGCTCTGTGTCTATCACAGCCCATTATTTAAGCGCTCAGGAAACAAACAAGAGGATGACTGTTAGTTTGGGCTACAAAAAGGAGCGAGGATGGGAGGGAAGTAGTGAGGAAGAGGGGAAAGAGCAAAGAAAGAAGAAAATAAAGAGAAAGAACACAATTTAATGCAAAAGGCCCTGGGTTTTAATTCTTACAATCACAAAACCCATAAAGAAATATAGTAAGTTCAATTTAAAAAAAAGGAATGATAGAGCCCAGTCTGACGTGGCCGCACACATCTTTAACCCCAGCATTCCGGAGACTGAGCAGAGGCAGAGGCAGAGGCAGAGAGGCAGAGAGGCAGAGAGAGAGGCAGAGAGGCAGAGAGGCAGAGAGGCAGAGAGAGAGGCAGAGAGAGGCAGAGAGAGGCAGAGAGGGGCAGAGAGAGGCAGAGGCAGAGGCAGAGGCAGAGGCAGAGGCAGAGGCAGAGGCAGAGGCAGAGGCAGAGGCAGAGGCAGAGGCAGAGGCAGAGGCAGAGGCAGAGGCAGAGGCAGAGGCAGAGGCAGAGGCAGAGGCAGAGGCAGAGGCAGAGGCAGAGGCAGGAGGCAGAGGCAGAGGCAGGAGGCAGAGGCAGAGGCAGAGGCAGGAGGCAGAGGCAGAGGCAGAGGCAGAGGCAGAGGCAGAGGCAGGAGAGCCCCATGAGCTCCAAGCAAGCCATAGATAGACAAGCTACACAGCAAGTTCCAGGACAGCTGAAGATACACAGTGAGATCCTGCCCCTTGCCTCAAAAGAAAGAGAAAAGGGGGGAGGAATTTTACTTTTGCTATTTCTAATTAAAAATTAGTCCAAGGATTATCAAGTAGGTAAAGTTTTCTGGGAAATATTGGATAGCCCAGATAATATCTATGTCTAACAACTGATTGAACAAGATATGAGACCTGTCTCTAAAAGAAAAAAAAATCATCAAATTAAGTATCTAGTCTCTTATAAAAAAGCCAATCAATCTTCTATGTAAGAAAGTACAATAAGGGCTGGAGAGATTGATTAAAAGCACTTGTTGCTCTTCCAAAGGACTCAGGCTCTGTTCCTAGCACCTACACGGCAGCTCACAACCACCTGTGATCTCAGCTTCAGGAGATCCCACACCATCTTCTGGCCTCCACAGGCACTGATACACAAGTAACACATATAAAACCAAACATATAAAACAATATAAAAATGAAACTTTAAAGAGTGAAATAAGCCTATAACAAGACACTTCAGCAGAATAAAGCTATGTTATAATTAATTTTTCAATTAATAAAACAAACAAACAAACAAAACAAAAGAAGCTGTTTTTTGGCGTTACAGTCCTGTAATCACAGCTTCTGAGAGAACTGAGGGAGGGCACTACCAAGGCTAGCCTAATGTACAAAATGAGTTCCAGGCCAGCCTGAACACCTGGTGACACACTTTTTCAAAATAAAAAGACTACAGTTGCAGCTCAGGGGTAAGACCTATGAAGCCCTGGGTTCAATCACTAATGCTACCCCTCCCCCTTTCCCTACCTGCCAAAAAGAACATCCATTGACAAGGAGATTGGTAAAGCTCAACTAGTTTTTATGATCTTCACTGTAAATGAAATATAGTAGGTGGTAGTGGTGCATGCCTTTAATCCAGCACTGGGGAGAAAGGAGGAGGAGGATCTTTGGGATGGAGGTCAGTCTGGTCTACAGAGAGCTAGCTGCAGGACAACCAGAGCTACACAGAGAAAGCTGTCTCTAAAATTGAAGGAAGGAAGGAAGGGAGAGAGGGAGGGAGGGAGGAAGGGAGGGAGAGACGGCACACACCTAGCTATAAGAACATTATCATAGGGGTTGGGGATTTATCATAGGGGCCTAGCAAGTGCAAGGCCCTGGGTTCGGTCCCCAGCTCCGAAAAAAAGAAAAGAAAAAAAAAAAAAAAAAAAAGAACAGTATCATAAAATGCCCCCATCTAAATTAAACCATCACAGTGGTCTGTTAGATGAGTGGTCTAATTCTATACTAAGTATATCAAAACACATAGCTGTATGAAGCATTATCTCATAGATCCCATTTCTAGTCAATCCGCACCAAAGCCAATGAAACTCTAGCCACAACTTCTATTCTGGCAACAGACAATGTACTACTAGACTTGGAAAAAAATCAACAAAAGTTGTCTATAAATGAACTAATGCTGCCAAATACCATGAAAGAAGCTTTCGGTGAGTTTAGGGTTTTCTGTAATTAATTAATTAATTAATTAACTTTTTTTGGATGTAGGAGTGCTCTGTCTATATGTACACCTACATACAGAAGAGAGCCTCAGATCCCTTTATAGATGGCCATGAGGCACCATGTGGTTGCTGGGAATTGAACTCAGGACCTCTGGAAGAGCAGCCAGTGCTCTAACTGCTGAGCTACCTCAGCCCAACTTTAGTATTTTCAAAGATGGTACACTTGTTCTTTTTTGACACTCAAAAAAATAAAATTTTCTGAATATTCATGGAAATATTGTTCTATAAAAACAACAACTACTCCTTCATGGATAGACTAAGAAACTGTATTTTCTTCTTTGTTTTTATCTTCAAGAAATTTTTTCCAAATAATAAAACTAATAAATGAAAGGGTTTGTACTTTCTATAACTTTCCAGAATCTATTTCCTTGTTGGCTCCATCAGTGTATGGTGACTCAGAATATAAAATAAGTTTACAAGACCAGCGTGGTCTACAGAGCAAGTTGCAGGACAGCCAGGGCTACACAAAAAAACTCTGTCTCAAAAAACAAACAGACAAGAAAAAAAGAAATCACGGAAATGTTCTATTATACAAACATTAACCAATGATATATTATTAAATAAAATTTTAATTTCCAGGCTGGAGAGATGGCTCAGTAGTTAAGAGCACTGACTGCTCTTCCAGGGGTCCTGAGTTCAATTCCCAGCAACCACATGGTGGCTCACAACCATCTGTAGTGGGATCTGATGCCCTCTTCTGTTGGGTCTGCAGACAGTGACCGTGTACTCACACATATAAATAAATAAATCTTTAAAAAAAAAAAAGTTGTTGTCTCTAATAAATACATGAACATGGACCACTCATGGATGAGTAAATAACATTTTAAATTTTTTTTAACTTCCTTTTCATAGTCTGTTACGATTGCAGAGACTGTTGTCACCTATCATCATAATTATAGAACAACTTTTTATTAAAAAGATTACAAGTGAGTTCTTAAACACTGGACCATAAACTCTCCCATGTTCAGGTGTATTCTCATTCACCTTGCTGGGAAACAAGAGTGAACATACCAGAAGCCCATTTGTGTAACACTAGTAGTCACAGAGAGCGGGGCCAAAGAGTCAAAAGGATTACTTTTCTCTGTATAATTTCCTTCCACTGAGCACCATCTTAAACTAATTTTCTCATCTGTAACATCACGGGTATGATTTTGCTTATCAGGAAATATTTAAACTATTTAAATAGTTTAAATATTTAAATAATTTAAATATTTTTCACTTTTGTTTACAACTCATTTTTAAGCTTTATGTGTTAGGGGATGTGGGTCAGAGGACAACGCTGTGGGGTGGTTCTTTGTATTTTCCCATGGGTCCCAGGAATAAAACCCACATCCAACAGGCTTGCTTCTGTGAGCGCCTTTCCATACCTAGTGATCTCCCCAGCCCAACACTCTTCTCCTTCTCTTTTACCAAGATTACATTTTTAAAAGTTGTTTTATTTTATGCATATGCTTGCTTGTATGTATGTAATATTCATGTGTGTGCACCACACGTGTGCCTGGTGTCCAAACAGGGTATTGAACTACCTAAACTGGATAGCTGTGAGGCACTATACAATTACTAAGACCCAAACTCAGGTCTTCTGCAAGAGAACCACGTGTTCTTAACCACTAAGCCCTCTCTCCTGCCTCTTTAATTTTTCAAATCATTAAAGATATAGTATTCTAAAACTCTACAAGATAGTTAAATACAAATATTGAAAACAACTAATATAATGAAAGTAATGTAGATCCTGAGGTCTATCTAACTTAGAAATTTAGAAATGTGTCAAATTCCACTATTTGACATAATTCCTTGTTTGTTTGTTTCTAGAAGTTTTTGTTTTATTTTTTGAAAGGGGTCTCACTGTGTAGCCCTGACTGGCTTCAAACTCATTGAAGGTTGGTCTCTGCCTCCCAAATGCTCAGATTTTACAGTTGTGAACCACCACCCCAGTACAATACCTTAATTTCTGAGGGGAGTCAATGTGTCTGCCTGTAACTACCTTTCAGCATCATTGTGAGACATGGCATAAACTGTGAAAATGGGACTTTCACATTCACTTAAAACACTGACCACTTTCCAAAGAACTACTTTGTAATTACTTTCTTTTATTTCTATATTGACTAGATTATTTTTTAAGGAAACTTAGGAGCTATGAGAATTAGGTCATTAGAATGTTTGATATTGAGCTGGAGAGATGGCTCAGTGGTTAAAAGCCCTGACTGCTCTTCCAGAGGTTCTGAGTTCAAATCCCAGCAACCACATGGTGGCTCACAACCATCTGTAATAAGATCTGACTCCCTCTTCTGGTGTGTCTGAAGACAGCTACAGTGTATTTATATAATAATAAATAAATCTTCTTTTAAAAAAACTATTCTACCAGATTTGCATAGTTCAATATAAAGAATATGTTTAAAGTGCCAAACCAGGACTGGGTATAGCTCTGTAGTAGAGCACTTGCCTATATACAGAGGACCCTGAATTCAATCCTTAGCACCGCAAGCAGGAAAGAGAAAAGGTCTGGCCTTGGAGGCATCTTCTCCAAGTCTGTAACAGTATTTATGTTTAAACATCAGTATCTCCAAAGTAATTTTTAATATCACATAATTAAAATGTCAAGAAAAATCAATATATAAAATGCCTTCAAAAGCCTAGCTATAAGTCATTCTGTTAACTATTTTTATGCAGACAAGAATTCTAAAATATATTTTACTTAATAGCCCCACATGACTTAGGCACTACTAACCTTGTAGAAATTCGACTAAAGACTGCATTGAAGTTGTTGCAGCTGAGAGAAAATAAAACCCCAGAAGCAGAATTCCGAAGTTCGGCTGCATGTTGGTTTCCTTCACGGCAGGTGTGAAGAAAATGGCAGATTTCTGGTAGCAACTGTTTGACCAGCATTGTTTCATCTAATCTCATTGTGTCCTTTGGTTGCTAAAATAGAAATAATCACATAATTATAAAGCTTTGATCCTACTTGCAAACGCTCAGTTATGAAAGTTTCAAACATACAGAGAAGCTGAACTAGAAGGAACACGCACACAGCTGTCACTCCAATTCAACAACTGCTATCATCTCCTTGAGTTTGCCACATCGACCTATGTATGGTCAGTAAAGAAGACATCTTCACCCTGTCCTTACAACTGAAGCCCAATCCGCCATCTTGCTTCAGGCTCCCTTTTTTTTATCAATTCATCCCTCACTTTTAGAAATCCATAGTCCCTGTGAGTTGTCGATAAGACGACTTATATTCACTGTGAGTATATCATATTATTTGTCTTTAACTCCCAGAGAAATCCCTGGGTAGGGAGCACATGGCCTCGGTATAATCTGACCAAAACATATATTATGCATCGCAAATAATGCCCATCAAAAAATACGTTATAAACATTATAGTATCCCAGCCCTTGTGTATGTCAGCTTATCCTCATGAGTATTGTCCAATATAATTTCAACACAATTAACATTCCAAAAAATAATACCATTCCATGTATCCTCTAATACCCAATCCACATTCCATGACATTGAAAATGTCTTCCGTAGCGTTTTATTCAATGAGGATCCAAAAGTGATTCAGGGATTTCAACATGAGTACTGTATTCCTTCAGTTTCTTTATTCTAGAGCAATCCCACCAGACTCCACATATATCATGTTTACATTCCAATTGTCTTGCCCAATTGTCTTACAGATTATTTGATTATTTCCTAAGCAGCAGCAGCTAACTCACTAACCTGACACAGTTCTAGGGTTGTGGTTCAGCGGTATATGCCAAGGCCCTGAATACAACCTCTAACTCTACAAGCAAAAAAAAAAAAAAAAAAAAAAAAGGAAAAGAAAAAGAACCAATTTCAAAAGCAGACTACGTGAGATAATGTGTAGACTACAGAGGGACACCATGTACACCATGGAAATACACCATCATCACAATCAGGATATCTCTAAAGAATGTCTGCAATCACTCTCTACGATTATCACCTCTCAATTAAAAGTGTTAACGAAGAAAAAGCTGTGGAAAGTAAAGAAACACTACACCTTTCCACCCAGTTCCTGATACAGTGGGAATTACAAAGCACTAAGAACGCTACCAAGGTCACAATGTCTAAACTGCCAACCCCTCCCCACTATATAATGGTGTTTTTGCTGCTCTTCTCTGTTTTACAGATTAACAGAGGACAGACTAAAGCTAAAATAGTTCCTACTGGTTTAAGTATAAAACTTACAGATGCTGCCTTACAATTCTGAAATATGGCCAGAGATCAATGAGAATTTAAAATATCAGGGGCTGAAGAAGTAGCTCAGTGGTTAGGAGCACTTGTTCTTGCAGAAGAGCAGAAGACCCATGTTCAGTTGTCAGCACCCATATGGCAGCACACAACCATCTGTAACTACAGTCCCAAGGGAGCTGATGCCCTCTTTTGAGCTCCTCTTACATCAGGCATGCACATACATGCATATATACATTCATACACACATGCAGATGAAACACTCATACACTTAAAATAAAATAAATGAAACGTTTATTTTAAGGGTTTGAAGTATTATGCAGGGCTGGCCAGCTGGTTCCATTAGTGAGTGCTTATTGTGTAAACCCGGTGACCTAAAGTCAATCCCCAAAATCCTTGTCAAAGTGGAAGAAGAGAACTGACTACCCAAGACCTCCATACATGCACTCCATACACACATACAATAATATAAATAAAAATGAATACTCTGGGAGCTGGAGGTTTGCTCAGTGGTTAGGAGCATGTACTGCTCTTGTGTGGACTTGAACCTGAGCTCAGTTCCCAGCACACATGTTGGATAATGATTCCCAGTCACCTGTAACTCCAGCTCTAGGGGGATCTGAAGCCTCTGACCTTTGAGGGCACCTACACTCATGTGCATAGACCCTCATGTAAACACATACACATAATTAAAAATAAAAATAAACTTTAAAAACTATAAATAAATAATATGCTTAACTTTTTTTTCTAGCCCACAAACTTCTCTAGGGAAAGTTTTGTGAGCATGAGTGAGTTGTTTTGGGTTTTAATCTCTTCCCTCTTGAAGACAGAGATGGCTCAGGGGTTAAAAGCGAGGACCTGAATATGGTCCTTAGCACCCACATGATAGTTCACAACCACTAGTGACTTTAGATCCAGAAGATCTGACACCCCTTCTGGTTCTGCAGGTACCAGTCATTCGCGCGCGCGCGCGCGCGCGCGTGTGTGTGTGTGTGTGTGTGTGCGCATTCACACACCCACTCATACAGCAGGCAAAACACACATTCACATGAAATAACTTTAAAAAAATTGTTTTAAATGTCTTCCCTCTAGATTTACTGTAGAGAACTCATATAAGAGAGAAGCTATTCTGAATAAACGCAAAATTCTGTATTCTGTCCTGAATAAAAAGAAATAACTAGAATAAATGAAGTAGACAATTTTAAAAAAATTTTACTATATAGACACCTACCCATGTTTAGGAAAGAATTAAGATTAGGGAAGAATAAAAAATACTATATACAGCAGAAAATGTCTTGAAAAAGTTAAAGTTTTAATTGAAACAAACAGACACACCTACTCAGAGGCAACCTGGGAAAGAACTGCACGGTACTCAATGACGCCTCCACAGGCCTATGAAAACTCTCACATTTACACAAATCTTCAGGAAGTAGCTATCCTCAGAAGGACAGCTTCAAACAAAGGACAGAGCCCATTTCGGGAGCTGTACAGAGTTGAAACCGTATCATGAAGGCAGGAAAGGAAGACTGCCCTCAGTCTGCTGACCACATTCTTCCAGCTATGCAAAGTCACAGGCCTAATAACATCTGAGAAATAATTAAATCAAATAGTGGTTCCTTCATAAAAATATTTTCTTTAAAAAAATCTTAAGAGACAGAAATGGGGCTCAAACTTAACATTTTAAATAAACTTATCTATGTAATTTACAAAAGCTGAGAGAATAATTTTCTCTAGACTGTACTACCATTCAATTGTATTAACAGAATTCATATTCATCTTCCACAGACAAAGACTAGTAGTGTGTCCTCAGTGTCCTGTTCTGACCTTTTGGTATGCTCATTCTCAAGACTGAATTCACAAAACCTGCCTACTATAGAATGAATTTACTTACCCCAGCAAGACATTTTTCCAGTGTATCCAATATGATCAACTGAGAGAGATACAAATTTTTTTCAGCAGCTTCTCCAAATATCCTCTAAAAAATATATTCAGAAGATATGATTAACACTTCACTACAAATTATCACATACAAAATATAAAAGACTAATCAAGAAAAAGTATTAATCTTCCATTTTCTCTTCTGCATTCAATGATACTTAAATCTATCATTTCTTCCTTTACCCTAATACTCAAAAAATAAATTCCTGGGTTAACAGAAATAGTGGTATTTATTAAAGCCTTCCATTAGCTATATAACAGTAAAACATGCTGTTTTATGTTTTTTAAGTATCTATAATCTGGCCAGACATAATGAAAAGACATTGGTAGTCCCAACACTATAGAAACAGTGGCTAGAGTTCGATTAGAAGTTCAATGCTAGCACTAGGGACATAATAAGTTTAAGGCCAGCCCAGGGTTTATTACGCACTCTACTGGGGATGGGGGAGGGACAAGAAAGGAAGAAGAAAGGGAAGAAGGGTGTGGAGATAAATAATGAATCAATGAGAGTTTAAATAATTCGTGAGTTAGAGGTCTGAACCTGTCCTGAATCAGCATTTAACCATCCCCTCCTACAAAACAATTAACTTCTTAATTCTTATTAAAACAGAATACATCAATTATAGTGAATCTTAAGCTTTCACTGCTTTCAAACTGAACCCTGTATCACCTACCTACTTACGAACAAGATACCATGACTTTCATTATACAACTTTTCTTTTAAATGTTTTCTACTTTATCATTATTGTATGTATGGGTGTAGGCACTCCACAGTGCCCATGTGTAGGTCAGAGAATGACAACTTTCAGGGGTTGGTTCTCACCTTCAACCAGTATGTTCCAAGGACCAGTGACAATTACCTTTACACGATGAGCCACCTCACAGGCCCTGTAATTTTTCAGTAAGTTCTACGTGAATGCCAACATCACGACAGTGCTAAAGAAGGTCGCAGATATAAACTACTGCAGTGTGACTGGGAACCAGCCATATGCTCAGACGTAAAAACACTGACACTGCTCCACAGCGGGCAAAGAGCTACACAAAACAGTAAGTGTGTCCTGTACATCACTTCACAGTTTCATAAAAGGTCTATGCTTGGGGTTGGGAATTTAGCTCAGTGGTAGAGCGCTTGCCTAGCAAGTGCAAGGCCCTGGGTTCGGTCCCCAGCTCCGAGAAAAAAAAAAAAAAAAAAGGTCTATGCTTTTTAGAAGAAACTACCTTTGTAGCAAAGGAAAAACCCTATTGGGCTGCCCATGCCTCCAGTTCATCAGTTCTGTAACTCTGGTATTGAACCACTTTCTTAAAAGAAGTTCTCCAAAGATGATGTGACTAGAAAACACTGAAGCCAATCCTCAAAAATCTACAAAAGAGGCTGCTTCCCAGCTCAGCACAAACAACACAAACCGAGAGAAACTGTTGTGAGTTAGGAAACCGTCCATCTGTTGTTTGGATGAGTATGAAGTAGATTCTTACAAGCTGTTAGAGGAAGGGGAGCACAGGGGCGGAGCAGCAGCAGTGACTCCTGGTACGGGATGGAAAGGATGGGAGGAGGACAGGCAGCTCTCAGCAGCGGGCTCCCCTGATGAAAGCAGCTGACTGCTAAGATGCTAAGAGACTGCGAGAACTGCTCCAACACGGACTCTAGCACCACCCAGCCTGTTTCAGATTCCAGGAAGGGCAGAGAAAACTCTTCAATGCAGCTGTAAAAAGTGATCTCGCGTTGTAGAAGTGAAAGGTCATACTCTATTCACTGCATTGTTTGGACAGGGACAATCAATAAATACATTTAAGGAAGCAGCTAACAAAAAGCATGTTAACAGTCTGTACCACACAGCTGTAGGTGTAGCTTAGGAAGGAGGGGAGAAGACTCTATATTATGATCAGTTTACATACAAAAGAGATATAAAATTCTAATTCTCGAAAAAGAATAATGAATAAGAGAAGCTTCAAAGGGAAAGAATAAAAACCTGAAGTCAAATTTCAAAGTTACATTTGTATTCATCCATAAAATAGTGACTTACCTCTTAAAGCCTAAGAGTGTCTTCCACACTTTAAGACATACTCTCCAAACTTCCAAATCAGAACGAAAATGAAGCAAATTCACCACAAAGCAGAAAGCCCGTAAATCAGATACTCACCATATTGTTAACATTCTTTAGAATGGTGGTGAGTCCACTGATGACCAAAGAAAACTTGTACTTGGAAATGTTGATCAGACACTCCTTGTTGTGCTCCGTGCTGACTTTGGTATGTGTGTTCTGCTGTCCTGTTTTTATTGGAAGCTAATAGGGAAAAAATAGTAAGATGTTACTCTTCAAAATGACTAAACACGTATTTTCAGTGAAAAGTCACAACTTTTTAGGAAATCTTTATCAACCAAACCTATCAATATTTATATCTCGATTATAATTACAGCACAATATAGGATTTAGAGCAAATCCTAAATGGTTTGTCAATTTTCACTTTTGGTTTTCTTTCTGGAAGTCATAAACCTGTATCTGTAAAGTCAAATCATCTACTATGTGCTTCCAAGATGATGACCCACAGAGCCAGGGCTATGTCCTTTTAGCTACAAATTAAGAGACTTCTGCAAGAAATACACGTAAGTCTTTAGTGTATACATTGATTTCAAGCACTTAATAAACTACAGACCAAAAAACTCCAGGCTACAAACTCCTAATCAATAAAAAACAACAGCCAGTTGTTTAAATATAATAAACTATAAAATCATTAACAGACTTAAAACTGACCACAGTAAAGATAACCAACCACATAACCAAGGCAGTAGCAACACAACCTAGAAATTCATCTCACTGGGGTTCAGAGCTAAACAAAAAATTCACAGCTGAGGAATGCTGAATGGCTGAGAAGCACCTAAAGAAATGTTCAACATGGGCTGGAGAGATGGCTCAGAGGTTAAGAGCACCCGACTGCTCTTCCAGAGGTCCTGAGTTCAATTCCCAGCAACCACATGGTGGCTCACAACCATCTGTAAAGAGATCCGATGCCCTCTTCTGGTGTATCTGAAGACAGTTACAGTGTACTTATATATAATAAATAAATAAATCTAAAAAAAAAAAAAAAAAAAAAAAAAAAAAAAAGAAATGTTCAACATCTTTAGTCATAAGGGAAATGCAAATCAAAACAACCCTGAGATTCCACCTCACACCAGTGAGAATGGCTAAGATCAAAAACTCCAGCGACAGCAGATGCTGGCAAAGATGTAGAGAAAGAGGAACACTCCTCCATTGTTGGTGGGATTGCAGACTGGTACAACCATTCTGGAAATCAGTCTGGAGGTTCCTCAGAAAACTGGACATTGCACTACCTGAGGACCCAGCTATACCTCTCTTGGGCATATACCCAAAAGATGCCCCAACATATAACAAAGACACATGCTCCACTATGTTCATAGCAGCCTTATTTATAATAGTCAGAAGCTGGAAATAATCCAGATGCCCTTCAACAGAGGAATGGATACAGAAAATGTGGTCCATCTACACAATGGAATACTACTCAGCTATTAAAAACAATGACTGGGCTGGAGAGATGGCTCAGTGGTTAAGAACACCCGACTGTTCTTCCAGAGGTCATGAGTTCAATTCCCAGCAACCACATGGTGGCTCACAACCATCTGTAAAGAGATCTGATGCCCTCTTCTGGTGTATCTGAAGACAGCTACAGTGTGTACTTATATATAATAAATAAATAAATCTTTAAAAAAAAAAAAAAACAATGACTTTATGAAATTCATAGGCAAATGGAGGGAACTGGAAAATATCATCCTAAGTGAGGTAACCCAATCACAGAAAAACACACATGGTATGCATTCATTGATAAGTGGATATTAGCCCAAATGCTTGAATTACCCTAGATGCACAGAACACATGAAACTCAAGAAGGATGATCAAAATGTGGATGCTTCACTCCTTCTTTAAAAGGGAATAAGAATACCCTTGGGAGGGGATAGGGAGGCAAAGTTTAGAACAGAGGCTGAAGGAAGAGCCTGCCCCACATGTGGCCCATACATATACAGCCACCAAACTAGATAAGATGGATGAAGCAAAGAGGTACAGGCAGACAGGAACCGGATGTAGATCTCTCCTGAGAGACACAGCCAGAATACAGCAAATATATAGGCGAATGCCAGCAGCAAACCACTGAACTGAGAACAGGACCCCTGTTGAAGGAATCAGAGAAAGGACTGAAAGAGCTAAAGGGGCTTGAGACCTCATATGAACAACAATGCCAACCAACCAGAGCTTCCAGGGATTAAACCACTACCCAAAGACTATATACATGGACTGACCGTGGACTCTGACCTCATAGGTAGCAATGAATATCCTAGTAAGAGCACCAATGGAAAGGGAAGCCCTGGGTCCTGCCAAGGCTGGACCCCCAGTGAACAGAATTCTTGGGGGGAGGGCAGTAATGGGCAGAGGAATGGGAGGGGAACCCCATATAGAATGGGGGTTTAGGGGGATGTTGGCCGGGAAAGGGAATAACATTTGAAATGTAAATAAGAAATACCCAACTTAATAAAGATGGAAAAAAAGAAAAGAAAAGAAATTCATCTCACAGGAAAACAAATTCTTTGGAGGGCTCACATTTACACTAACCTGTGGATGAGCTCAATGGCACTGTCTAGAAATGCATCTCAACTCAGAAGCATAATTCTGTACACGAGCATGACAACTGAATTCGCTGTTCTATTCTTAGATGCTGGTGATGCTAAGTGAGAAGCAAGGAGGCTCCTCTGTGAGACCACACCCAAGACTGAGTTTCCACTTGAAAGATGGATGCAAGAAAAGGTGGGAAGAACAAGTGACATGCCCAAATGTTTACTAGTCAGTAGGACAGAGTTAACTTGACAGCAAAGAAATACCAAATATACACGGGATGAGGATGTAAGGAAGGTAGTGCACAGAAACTATAGAATTATATAACTAACTACAGAGAGGAGGAAGCTGGGCAGTAGTGGCACATGCCTTTGAATCAGGATTAATTCAGGAAGCAAAGGCGGACAGATGTCTATGAGTTTGAGGCCAGTCTGGTCTAAGAGCAAGTCCAAGACAACCAGAGCTGCACAGAGAAACCCTGCCTCAAGAAAACAAAAAGGATTGTGGAGGGAAAAAAGATGAAAACTCAAAAAAAGGGAATTTTCAAAGGTGAAGATGGCAAGTGTGCTGGATTGAGTATACTCGGCCCATAGGGAGAGCTACTGTTAGGAGGTGTGGTCTTGTTGGAGTAAGTGTGCCACTGTGGGGGTGGATTTTGGAGGTCTCCTCCTATGTTCAGGTTCTACCCATTGCAGAAGAGAGCTTCCTAGTTGCCTGAGGATGCCAGTCTCTCCTGGTTGCCTTCAATCAAGATGTAGAACTCTCCACTCCTTCTCCAGCACCATGTCTGTCTGCATGCTGCCATGCTTCCTGCCATGATGATAAAGAACTGAACCTCTACAACTGTAAGCCAGCCCCAGTTAAATGTTTACTTTTAAAAGAGTTGCCATGGTCATGGTGTCTTTTCACAGCAATGGAAACTGTAACTAAGGGAGCAACAATACAGCTTGTAAATCTAAATCTCCCCAGCTCTTCCTTATAATCAACAGAGAATCCGGAAGAATAAAACTGCAATCTTACACACATCCACAGATAAACAGAAGGACAAGATTCCCCAAGTACAAGTGTACAAATGTGTAAAGTGTGAGTTTGTGTGTGAGCGTGAGTGTATGTGTACAAATAGGACCCACTTAACACAATACTAGGGTAGTGTAAGTATATACACAAAAGGCAACAGAAAGCCTGATTAGTGAACAGATTTTCCCAAATGACAGTACATTCTCAATGGAAACACAGCAGGCCTACTTAGGAAAACAAAAAACAAAAAAGCAGAGATGTTCAAATAGACCTACACAACAGGACCATGCACTAGTCCAAAGAACTGTGGCATATTCTAAATCACAAGTAATAGAATTTTCTGCAATGATATGCTGTATCTGCAATGATCAGGACCTTGGCCACTAGCCAGCTCTACGTTGCTTTTGTAAACATCTGTACTATAATTACTCCAGATGAGGAATCAAAAGTTTGATTTTATTTAAATTTAATTTTAAGTAGTTATATAAGATGATTCAGCTATCAAATCCTATTAGGCAATAGTGTTCTAAACCATCCAATTGAAGAATCACTTATTCCAAAAAGCAGCCTATTTTAAAAAGAAAATGCTGAAATTAAACTCCAAATTGACCAGAGAGTGAAAAAGCAGGCAATTATTGGGATTTCGTTCTGCAAAAGAACGAAACAATCATGGTTTTTTTTTTTTTTTTTCAATTTTATGAACTTTAACTTCACCATGTAAGTTACAGAAATCCACCTCAGGTCATCAGACTTGTTGGCGAGCACCTCTCCAGCTCAGTCATCCCACTGGCCCCCTAGACCTTCCCGGTCTTCCTCCTTCCTCACTGTGTGCACACTTCAACACCCTGCTTGTGCTACGCTGCTTCCCCATATGCACCTGCTCAAACTCTGTGCTAATACACTCCTGCTCCCACCGTACAGAAGAGTCACAAAGCCCAGCAGCACTTTCTGGGCCCACTCAGGTACTGACACCTATTTAGGGACATCTTTCTTATAAACTCTATCATTATCCCACTGAGACTTCGTTATCTTATGGCCTATTGTCCCCTTCCTCCCTGTTTGAACTAATGTCCTGTGTCTGACCATCCTCTACAGAGTAATCTCTCCTGTTCCACTCACTTGTCTGACTCTGCCTACCCTGCCACATATGGTCACTCTTTTTCTGTTTTATGCTGCTTTCCTCCACAGGGATCCCTTTTTCATCTTGATCAGGCTCTTACCCAAGTGTGTACACAGATGCCTACTTGCTCTGTGGCTTTTCAGCTTTACAGAGGGAGAGAGGGAAATGATGGAGCCAGCGTTTTCTGTGCAAACGGTATGACTGAAGTTTAGGCTGGTAAGAAACAGGCTCCAGCTGGGGTGGTAGATATCTGGGAATTAGCTTTTGAATTTTCAATAGTGGTTGCATAAATAGATTATTTGTGGAGTGAATATAAATAGGTTCTATAAAACTTAAAGCTTCTTTCTGTGTCTGAAAAACTTGGGCAGCTGTAAATTCAGAACAGCAAGAAAAGAATAAACTAAAACTTAAGCATTCACAGAAAAATGAATTCAATGGAATTAACTTCTTGACAAAATTAGTTTGGCTTCATGCAAATACCTTTGCCTACAGATGTTTTATAATCTGTATTATTTTTAAAATGGTAATTATGTAATACCTGCTTTATGAGCACAGGATTAAATTACAGGCTGTTATCCCACTCTGCCCAACTTTAGTGATTCATGTACTATTAGCTTAGCCATATCCTGTGCCATGTATTCCTGGCTTAACAATTTGCAGTTAGCTTACCTTTTTCATTTAACTTTGTTATAGGAATAATAGCTTTGTTTGGTTGCCAATTATATACTTAATGACATTAAAATAAAGCAAAGTTCATAATTTTAAGTTGATTAACACTGTATAAAGCACTATTACAATATATAATATGTAACCAGTAACACAGAATCTTCTGGGAGATGTGCTTAATATAACCAGCTACAATATTCAGGAGTAGGTTAATTTTTTAATGTATTAATAATTAATAATAATGTGTATGTCTATGTACCATGTACATACAATGCCCTTGGAGGCCAAAAAAAGGGAGTCAGATACCCTAGGACTGGAGTTTAAAGATGGTCATGAGCTGCCATGTGGATGCTGGGAATCAAGCTAGGTCCTCTAGAAGAGCAGCCAGTGCTCTTGACCACTCAGCCTATACTCCAGCAAAGAATACACTTTATTAATATGTTTATTTCCTAGTACCTAAAGATGAATGTTGGGTGTTCTTCCTTCTTGTGGAATATTTTTCCTTTGCTTTTTTTCCTGTGTGTACACTAAATGAAATGTAATGTCATCCCTAACTTTCACTACAGTCTGAGAAGCCCTTTAGAAATTCAATAGAATGTACCCAGAAGCAAACTTTTAGTCTGTGACCTTTCAAAGAATTTTTGAGTGAAACTAGAAACAAACAACTCATTGTTCACAGTTCTTTGTTTAATGTTAGGCTTTCTTCTTCATAAATACCTATTTGCTGAGATCTTACAGTAGATCATATTTTGTGGGGGTTTTTTAGTTTTTTTCTTTGTTTTTGAAGATTTATTTATTATATTTAAGTACACTATAGCTGTCTTCAGACACACCAGAAGAGGGCATCAGATCCCATTACAGATGGTTGTGAGCCACAATGTGGTTGCTGGGAATTGAACTCAGGACCTCTGGAAGAACAGTCAGTGCTCTTAACTGCTGAGCCATCTCTCCAGCCCAATCATATTTTGTTTTAAATAGAGATAATTCAAAGGTGATTATTTTTCCTGATGCAACTAACATCTTTATATTCTATTATGTCCAAAGATATCTCTATATTCTATTATATCTAAAGATATGTAATACAGCATACTTTAGAAGTTTAATTCACTTTCCCCGATTGTGAAAGTAATAAACGCTCACTGACAAGAAACCCATGAAAGAAAAAACAAACTTTCAAATACATTTTGCTCAAAAAAATTTTTCTCTAGAAAATTTTCATCTACCCTAGACTCAAACTCTATTGCAGTCAAAGATGACCTTGAACTTCTGATCCTTCTGCCTCTAGTCCCCAATTACTAAAGTTGCCAGCATGTACCACCATGCCCAATTTTACACAGTGCTACAGACTGAGTCTATGACTTCATGCAGGCTAAACAAGTACTATCAGCTAAGCCACTCCCCAGCATGCCTATATGATTCTTGTGACAAATGGACTTAGCCACACGATAGGCTGTTTAAAGCTTATCACTCTTGCACTTTAAATTTCATGGTAGCAAGAAAGATATCTTTCTCAAAAGTCATTTTATCCTTTGATTAGAAGGTTTTATAAAGGCAATTAATGTTTGTTGAGTAAAAGAATAAAATACACTGCCTTTCCTATTGCCTTTAACCACCATTTATTAACTACTGGGATAATGTGCCTCGAACTGTGGTCCAGGAGCAACAGGAGGCCTCTGCTAGTCTGCAGACAAAGTACAGACAGTTCAGTGAATTCGGAGGGAAGGACTGAACAGCCATTTCCTTTGCCTATATTTTAAAACCTGAACGATAAAATAACCTTTCCACAATAATCCTATTACTTAATAGGTGACTATCTCCATAATATAAACGACCAGGTTCTTGGCATAATTCTTCAATCAAACATTACTTCCCAGGCAAAGACTTACATTTGGAACTTGCTTAGCTCCATACCAACCTGCCCTACAGAAAGGCACACGCACAGGAGCTTCCAATTATGGCTCATTTAAGAGTACACTTTTACATTTGTTTTCCCATTTAGGCATAATTAGCAAATAAAAATTTAATATATTTAACTTATATAACAAGTTTTCAATATCCTGTGAAATCATAACCACAATTGAGATAGTCTGAATAAAAATGATCCCCAGGCTGGAGAGATGTCTCAGTGGTTAAGAGCACCGACTGCTCTTCCAGAGGTCCTGAGTTCAATCCCCAGCAACCACATGGTGGCTCACAACCATCTGTAATAAGATCTGATGCCCTCTTCTAGTGTGTCTGAAGACAGCTACAGTGTACTCATATATAATAAATAAATCTTTAAAAAGAGTTCTAAAGAACATGCTTCAAGCAGAAGAAAAATGAGACAGAAAAGTCAGATTCAGGCTGTTAAGCTCAGCAGTTAGGTGCACTGACTGCTCTTCCAGAGGTCCTGAGTTCAATTCCCAGCAACAACATGGTGGCTCACAACCATCTGTAATGGGGTCCAGTGCCCTCTTCTGGTGTGTCTGAAGCCAACTACAGTGTGCTCATATAAATAAAATAAAATAAAACAGCCAGATTCAATAAGGGGGTGGGTAAAAAAAAAAGGCAAATAAAAGTCTTATAAAGTAACAGAAGTAAGTTCAAATATGCCAGTAATCATGATAAATGTAAATAAAATAAACATTCCATTAGAAGAAAAAGTCAAACTCAACAAGAAGTGGAATGCATGCAGCTTGGTGGCAGACGGCTTGCTTGTCCAGCACGTGCAAGGTAGAAGAAGGTAGGGAGGGAGAGAGGTGGGAAGGAGGAAAGGGAGAGAAGAAACAAAGGCACAAAACACCAGAAACGGAAGATGACTTCACAGCATGAGAGTCTGACTTCTGCGCATCTAATTACATACACATAACAAAACTGACATGTCCACTACTCTGGACTAGCGAGATGGCTCAAAAGGTAAGAGCATCTACTATCCAAGCAGGAGACCTGAGTTTTGCTGCTGGTACTCAGGTAAAAAGCTGGACATGGCTGTGCACGCACCTGTAGCCTCACTGACATTAGGGTAAAAAGAATGGAGGACTGCCGGGGCTTGCTGGCTACCAGTCTAGCTCTAAGTTCAGTGAGCCCTGTGTCAAAAGAACAGGGCACAGTGACAGAACAGAACACTCAATACCCTCCTGTGGTTTATGTGTGTGCACATGCATAGGTATAAGCATGTGTGCACATACCACACATATATGAACACACAATAAAAGAAGTTAAAAAAAAATCACATCAAATTCAGTGCAAGACTGCCTAACATGTATCTCTTTCAGTTATACAATGTAGTAAAGGGAAAAAATTAGAATGTAGAACTTGACCAAAACAACGCATAAGAATTATACCCAATAGGGCTGGGGATTTAGCTCAGTGGTAGAGCGCTTACCTAGGAAGCGCAAGGCCCTGGGTTCGGTCCCCAGCTCCGAAAAAAAGAACCAAAAAAAAAAAAAAAAAAAAGAATTATACCCAAGAATCTGAAATTATACATTACTTTCAAGAACATCTAAAATCTTTATAAAATGAACATCATGACTATCTAGACTCCAAGATGGCCCATAATTATTCCTACATTGTAGTATCTATAACCTTGTATAATTCTTGCACCATATATGAAAGCTGTTCTCTATAAGATAGACGGAGGGTGGAAAAAAAAAATGTGGCTTCTGATTCTCTCAAAACATTCACCTTCCACAATGCCAATTGTCATGTGTTCAAGAAGACCTATCAACAGGAGCTGAGTAAGCAGCTAGAAATAGATTGGATGGATGGATGGATGGATGGATGGATGGATGGATAGATGGATGGACAGATGGATAGACAGATAGATGGATGGATGGATAGGTGGGTGGGTGGGAGGGAGGGAGGAAGGAAGGAAGGAAGGAAGGAAGGAAGGAAGGAAGGAAGGAAGGAAGGAAACTGAAGTACCTCCCTATAGCTACAAAAATGACTTTACTTGGAAGAGAATAATGGAGTCCATGTCAAGTCTTTAGATGCCTGCCGCCCCTCTGCAATCTTCTGAAGAACTGTGAGCAAAAGCTACATCATGAAGCCACTCATGGCTTTTAGAAAAGCACAACTTTGAGATATTAAAATTGTCCATTTTTTTAAAACTAAACATGGTATAGACTTGTAATCCCACTGCTAAGGGAGGCTTACACGGGAGTCCATCACTCAAATGCTAACCCATGCAAGAGAGTACAAAGCAAGCCCAAGTAACTCGGTGAGAATCTGCTTCAAAATTAAAAAGTAAAAGAACTGCCGGAGAGACGGCTTAGCAGTCTAGAGTACTGGCTACTCCTCCAGAGGACCTAGGTTCAATCCCTAGCACCCACAGGGCAATTCACAACTATCTGTAACTGTGCTTCCAAGAACAAATTTATTAAAAATAAATCTTCTTTTAAAAATAACAAAATAAATGTAAAAACTAAAGAAGATCAGGTATACAGTCCAGGGATACAGTGCTTCTCTAACATGAACTACATTTTGGAAAATTGTGTAACAACAGTAAGTAATAAAATATTCAACTATAAAAAGTTAAGGTCAAATATGAAAGTACTAGTAACATAAAAACCATATTTGCTGACTATACAATTAAAATATAAATATTTTTATTTAATTTTTATTGAGAATTTCATGTGTTTACAATGAAATATGATTATGTCCAGCCCCATTTCTCCCCTCCAATGCCCCAGATCTCCACACATCTGCCTCCCAACTTCATGATTTTTAAAAAAAAAAAAAAAAAAACCTCTGAGACATCTCTCCAGCCCTTTTTTTTTAAATAGCCTACTGAGTCCATTTAATGCAGACCACATGTGCATGACTACAGAGTTATTGGAGCATGGGCAACCAACACTGGCCAAAGCTTAGGCGATTGTTCCCTCCCACAGCAGCTACCCACTACCAATAAATAGCTCCACTGTCAGAGTGAGGCCTCTCAATTCCTCCCTATTTATGCTGGCATTTTGGCTGGCTTGATCTTGTACACTGAATTATAAATTAATAAATAAAACCAGACACTGGGGGTGGACACCTTTAATCCTCGTACTAGAGAAGCAGAGGCAGACAGGTCTCTGAGTTTGGGGCCCGCGTGGCCTACAGAGTTTTTTCCAGGACAATCAGGGCTATATAGAGAACCCTGTCTTAAAAAAACCATAAACAAACAAATACACAAACAAACAAAGATAGGAAAACATCTCAAAGACAATAAAATGCACTGGATAAAAGGAAAATTATAACCAAAAAATGAAAATACCTAAAACTGAAAAACAATCAAGAGCAAGGCTAAAGAGGCATCTCAGTGGTTAAGAGTGTGTGCTCTCTCTAGCTCAGTCTCCAGGGTCTATGTCAGGCAGCTAACAGAGTGCTGAGAATACAGCCTCAGACGACACACACACACACACACACACACACACACACACACACACACACACACACTTATAAAAATCTTTTTTAAAAAAGGAAAAACAGGGAGCCAGATAATTAGCTCAGCTGTTAAGAGTACTTGCTGGGGTTGGGGATTTAGCTCAGTGGTAGAGTGCTTGCCTAGCAAGCGCAAGGCCCTGGGTTCGGTCCCCAGCTCCGAAAAAAAGAAAAGAAGAAAGAAAAAAAAAGAGTTCTTGCTGCTCTAACAAGAGGCCAGAAGTTTAATTCCCAGCATTCGCATGACAAGACTTTAATTCTTGTCCCAAGGGATCTAATGCCCTCTTCTGACCTCGATGGATGCTATACATTGTACATGTTCATTGCACATACACATACATTCATACATGCATGCATGCATGCATGCAACATACTCATACACGTGAAATAAAATACATTTAAAAAGTAAAATATAATGAAATTCCAAATATGGAACATGGTTAAAGTAATCTTCTGCTACCTCCTGGAAGACGTTCTATATCACCAAGCAGGCAGATACAAATGTTAATACACAACTCCACAACAGTGAGCAACAGGAAGACATGCTGGACGTAGCAGCACTGGGGTCACCGACTTCTAAAAATAATTTGGCACTGTGTGGTAAAACTGAGCATAATCATACATGCTAAAACTGAGCAGGTCTACTACTAGACATACATTCTCGATGGTCAGAAAAGCATTATTAATTACAGCAAAAACACTGCAAAACGGGGCGTAGCCCAGGATGGAACACTTGCCTAGAAGGAGCAAGCAAATCCTTAGGCTTTGACGTCCAGCACTGCCAGGAAAGAAGGAGGGAAGAAGAGAGTGTGTGTACTAAATGTTTATTATCAACAGTATAAATAGTGAAATATGAAACAGTTTGTAGCAGTAATGAGCTCCACAACAGACATAACACTTCAAATGCTTCTGAAAGACAAACACCTACAGTATTTCTGTATCATTAAAAAGTGTCGGGGCTGGGGATTTAGCTCAGTGGTAGAGCGCTTACCTAGGAAGCGTAAGGCCCTGGGTTCGGTCTCCAGCTCCGAAAAAAAAAAAAGAACCAAAAAAAAAAAAAAAAAGTGTCAAAGACAAGTAAACAAACTTGTTTGGAGAGACACACACACACACTGAGCCATCTCTCCACCCATCATATACTCTTCTATACACTGATCCTCTGCAGTAGGAAACAAGACTTGACTTGGTGAACACAGAAGCACGTGCCCTACAATCCCAACATTTGGGAGCTGAAGCAGGAGGAATACAGTGAGTTCGAATTCTGCCTGAAAAAGAAGAGGTAAAGATGGAAGAAGGAAAAATAAATAAACTAACATTTAATAGATGAACTGACATTTAATAGATGAACCGACATTCCTAAAACAGCTCAATTTAAATCAAGTGCCTATGTGTAAAAATAACTAATATAAACAAAAAGGTTTTAAAGCATTTTAAAAAATATTCCCCATATATTTTACATATAAAAATTTTTTCCCATTGTGTATGTTTGTTTAAGGCAGGGTCTTATTATATAGCCCGGGGCTGGCCTCGAACTATATAGCCCTGGATAGCCTTAAACTCAAAGAAATCCACTGGCCTCTGCCCAAGTGCTGGTATTAAAGGTATACACTTTCATACCTGGCTGGGAGACACAGAATACAAATAAACTTCAGGCCAGTAGTTACAGAGGAATAAAGGGGATCAGAGGGTGTGAAGAAACCTTTTTTTTTTTTTTGGTTCTTTTTTTTCCGGAGCTGGGGACCGAACCCAGGGCCTTGCGCTTCCTAGGCAAGCGCTCTACCACTGAGCTAAATCCCCAACCCCGTGAAGAAACCTTTATGTGCAACATTTTATAAAATAGACATACTTACACTACCTAGGTTAAGTGACACACACCCATAATCCCAGGCGGAATAGACTTAAGGCAGGAAAACATTAAGTCCTAGACCAGTGTGGGTTACACAGTAAGACCCATTTTCAGAATAATAAATTGGTCTGTCATAGTCAATCTTTACTGTCGAGCTGACAAGACTAAGAACCACAGAACCCTTCCCAACACATGGGAGGGTTTACAGAGATGCTTAAGGTGGCAGGAAGACCCACCCTGAGTGTGAACACCACCATTCTATTAGTGGAAGTTGCACACTCACTGAAATGGAGAATGCTGGGTCGGAGAGATGCTCAGCAGTTAAGAGCACCAGCTGCTCGTCCAGACGACCCAGGCTACATCCCCAGCACCCACTTGGGAGCTCGCAACTGTCTGTAACACACTTCTAAGGGATCTGATGCCCTCTTTCAAATGATTTCTCACAGAGAGGAGAAAGAGCAGTAACTAAGACACCGTCCAGAAGTTAAAAGAGAGAGACTCTGTCCCCAATTTTTCTCAAAAGCAAATGCCACCCAACATGGAAGTTACTTGCTTCCCAAACGGATGGATGCACCATACAAACATGAATGTAGCTTCTAACAAATTATTAAAAAGTGACTGTCAGTTTTAAAAAACAGTAAAGTTGGGGCTGGGGATTTAGCTCAGTGGTAGAGCACTTGCCTAGCAAGCGCAAGGCCCTGGGTTCGGTCCCCAGCTCCGAAAAAAAAAAAAAAAAAAAAACAGTAACGCCAGTTTTTGGTTCACTTCAACAAAATCAAGTGTTGCTCTCCTGACCACACATTACTATTCTCTAACTAAACAGAAAGGGGAGGGATACTAGCTATTAATTTTTATCTACAATACTAGATAAACACTTCGGTTATCAAAAATAAAAATAAAATTGTACATGGTAGTATCTTTTTTACTATTATTGTTTTGGGATTGTAATTTTTTTTTAAAGGCTCTCATGTGCCCAGGCTGGCCTTAAGACTTGGTTGAACTGGAGAACTACCTGTCTCTTTCTCCCAAGTGCTAGGATGACAGGCGTGAACCACCACTCCTGGCACTTTCATTATTATAACAACCACTACTTAGGGTGGTTTTCTATTATAGACCTGCGGTGATTTTCCCCAAAACATCAACCTAATGAAAAGGTTTCATCCATAGGGTGAAACTTTTGCATATCATTCTGTAATACATCTATCTGTATTGACTTAAATTTTACAATTTTTTTCCAAAAACATTTTTAAAATATATTTCTAGAAAATATTGTCCTAAATATGACTAAAACCTAAACAACTCAAATGAGCTATACCTGAGCTCTACCTGAGCTATAATGCCTCAGCGCGCAAAACCCAATATACAATTTACAAAGTTTATAGTATTGAAAACCAATTACTCCCTACACTTGAAGTCCAAAGAAAATAAGGAAAACACCATTTTGAAAATTATTAATACATGAATTGGAGAGATGGCTCAGCAGTTAGGACCACCACTGGCGCTCTTCCAGAGGTCCTAAGTTCATATCCCAGCAACCACACGTGGCTCACAACCATCTGTAATGGGATCTGATGCCCTCTTCTGGCCTGCAGGTGTACATGCTGCAGAGCAAAACAAAAACAAAGACAAAAACAAAAAAGAACAACAACAACAAAATAAAACACATGAATTAACTGGGCAACTACTACTAGCAAACTTTAAATATAGGAGTGGGGTATAGTTTAGTTCTATTATGATGTTAAATGTCCTAGATTTAAAACTTATTTTGCCAGCTAACGATGTTGGTTCTTACTCTCAAAGGCACCCTGGGGCATCCTGGGACAGGCCATGATGCCTACGATTAAATGTCAAGTGTTTCTTTTCATGTACCCCAAATGATATGCGTGTGTGGACAGAGAAAAGGCAGAGAGAATAAGTGAAGCTATATATGAACAGGAAAGCACAGTGGTGCCTGCAGTCCCAGCTCTTCAGGGTGTGGGAAAGTACAAGCTTGAGTCTGAAGCCAGTCAGGGTGAAATATGGAGAGTCAATCTCAAAAAACTATCCCCCAACATAACAACAACAGGGTAGACAACTGGTGTATCAGGATAAAGAGGTAACATAATTTCTTGACAACTATTACAATGGTGAAAGCATACCAAGAAAGCAACACCTACTGCACACAGGCCTTCACATCTGCATATGTTGTTAGAGCAGCCCAGGCAAAGACAGAAAGAAGCCAGGACCAAAGAGGAGAGCTGTGTTATAACATAAATCTAACTGCAGAAGCAACTTTGGAACTGGGCAATGGAAGAATCTACACATGCATGTAGGAAAAGCTTCGTCACTACTAACGGAGCTTTAATGGAGGATTCTGAGGTGACTGTACAGAAGCAAACTCCACAGAATGCCTCTGTCTTTTCAGAGATTACACAAATGCTTTTGAATGAAATGTTGAAGAAATGTGAACAGTAAAGGTCATTCTGATGAGGTCTCAGAAATGAGGAACATGTCACTGCCAACTGGAAGAACACAGACCCTTGTCACAAGGAAGCAAGGGCTGCTGGATACAGCACAATATAGAGAACTGCCTAGCATGCCAGGATCTGGGTTCCACCTCCAGTACTGAAAAATAAAAGTTAAAAAGTGGTAAAGACCTGGTATGAACTGTGTCCTATCCCAGCGTTTGACAGGAAATAGGACTTCTGAGTGGTAAATTAGATGTTTGCCGGATGAACTACGTAAACAAAAGCAGGAGCCGCAGCATGGCTTCTCTTGACTGCATATAGTAAATCCAAATAGAGAAGTGACTTAAAGATGAAATTTATAATCAAAAGGAAAACAAATATTTTATTTGGGAGCTTCTTCCTGGCCATGTTGTAAGAAAATTTATGTCTGGGAAAGCAACACCCGCAGTTCTACGATGATTTTTGTAACAGACTAGTGGAAGCCAGATGTGAAGCATCAAGGTAACAGAAATGACCACAAAGGCATTCAGGAAGTTATGGGTACTGCTCCTCTTGTCACAGGCTCAGAATGCCACAGCTTGGGAAAGAGCCTGTCAAAAGAAGGGTTTGGATGGTCAAACCTTTGACTCTAGCCTAGAAGAGCCACAGACCAGCATTCCAACCCATGCCACACAGGCTGCCACTGCCCAGCAGAGCCATTAACACCAAGGCTGCCAAAGTTTTAAAAGCCCAAATTCCACTCCAGTGTGTGTGAAAGGCAAGATGTGGAGTAAAACTCATTATTCATGAGCCTTAAGATACACCGTTTACACTGCTGAGCTTTGGGCTTCCTTATGCAAGACCCACAATCCCTTTCTTCTTTCCTCTTTTTCACCTTTTAGGAATAAGAATGCCTATCTTGTGCCTGTCCCAAACTTGTATCTTAGAAGCAGATAACTTAACTTTACAAATTCATAGCTGGGCAACTTGCCTCAAGAGGAACAGCATCTTGACTCTCGCTTGTGATCACTTAGACGAGGATGAAACAAGACTCTAGACTTGGTGCTACTAGAACAGAGCAAACGTGCTCTACCTCCATATAACAAAGGCGTGGATGTACAGGACAATGGGGAGAATGCTACGGTCTGAATGTTTGTTTCACAATACCCCTATTCATATGTCGAAACTTAGCCCTCATTGAAACAGTTTTACAAGAATGGAAATTAGGTTATGGAGCCCTCAAAGAATGATTATGTCCTAAGAGGCCCAAGTGAAATAACATGACGGCTCATGCCTCTAATCCTAGCGCGTGGAGATGCAGAAGGAAGAGGAACTGTGATAAAGGCCAGCTAGACAGCAAGTTCAAGAAGCCAGCCTAAGCAATACACCTCAAAAATAAATAAATAAAAAGAGAGCTAGGGACGTGCTCAGTGGTAGAAGGCTCACCCAGCATATGCTAAGTCCCTGGGCTTAATCTCCAGCACCACAAAAAATAAAATTGGGGCCTACATGAAGAAAGGACAAGAAGGGACATTTAAGAAGCACAAGCCCTTTGACACCAAACCTGCTGTGTCTTACTCTTCACATTTTCAGTCACCAGGAGCGGGGTGGGTGAATTTCTGCTTCCCATTGTACTAGCTTTACCACAGCACCTAAATAGACAAAGATACCTTCTGAACCAGCTGCCTCCAAAACCACCAGTTGGGTTAATGCTCTGTTTATCTTCACTCAGAGAAAATATTTTCCTAATATTATTATTTAAAAAGTCAGCCAACAAATTTCAAAATCATTCTTCTTTTAGTCATATTAAAATAAGACGCCCCGTTACTGGTGTTAAAACGAAGCTGGAGAGGGGCTCAGTTAGTACAGCGCCTGCAAGACCTAACTTTGCTTCTTCCAGATCTATGCAGAGCCGAGCAAGGTGGCACATACCTATAATCCCAGTACTTGGGAAGCAGGGACAGGAGGACCCCTGGGGCTTACTATCCAACGTCAGTCACTTCAACATCCTACCTCAAAAGAGAAGTGGAGAAGTCACTGAAAAAGCCCTCTGACCTCCCACACATTCAGGGAAGGGCAGGGAGGAAGGTTGGAAAATGATGATTTTTTTTTTTTTAAAGAATGACTAAAAAGGCTAACAACATTTTATCAAATGTATAAGTGTGCTTTGTTAATTCACCATAAAAAAACAAACAGGGACAGATAAATGTTTATGAAGCTAACATGTAGCATTCAAAATTTTAAGACATAATAAAATACACTGGCAGACTTCACAATGTATCGATTTTAATAAGCTAAAATAACAAAAGGCAACAGTGAAGATTCTCATCTAGGTTTTTTTTTAACCTCCTTCACAGTAGTTGAGAAAATAGGTTTTGATTAACAAAGATGCTATGTGTTAGATGTGACATGGTGTCTATTAACAGTTTAAGCACCTGCCACTATGCTAATTTTACAACTTAGTTCAAACCAGAAGCTGAAGCTATTTAGCAGTGTGCTAATGGCCATGTGCTTTATTGGGCTGAATGAAAGAGAACTTCATTCATAAAACAGCAAGATGTAGATTAAAATAAACTTGGAATAATTGTGGAGAACAGAGCCAACACAAGTTTAACTTCCAGGCCTCAGTCTAGAAGCCCTTTCAACTTCAGATGAGACACTCAGTCTACTTTTAACATCCCAATGCTAAAATAATACCATTAGAGCTAATGGGGGGTGGGGGCAGTGAGGGGGGTGTTGAGAGCTGGACTCCATGGTACATACATTCCTAACAATGGAAGGAACAGAGACAGGTGGATTACAAGTTAGGAGCCAGGGAAATACTGAGAACTTGTGAGCCCCATACCCCCCATTATTTTTTAGATATGTGCGTGTGTGTGTGTGTGTGTGTGTGTGTGTGTGTATGTATGCATGCATGCATGTATATTATGGTGATCAATGCCTTTAATCCCAGTACTCTGGAAGCAGAGGCAGGTAGATGTCTGAGTTTGAGGCTAGCTTAATCTACAAGAGCAAGTTCCAGAACAGCCTGGGTGGGCTACACAGAGAAACAGTTTAAAAAAAAAAAAAATTACCGGGCTGGAGAGATGGTTCAGTGGTTAAGAGCACCGACTGCTCTTCAAGAGGTCCTGAGTTCAAATCCCAGCAACCACACAGTGGCTCACATCCATCTGTAATAAGATCTGATGCCCTCTTCTGGTGTGTCTGAAGATAGCAACAGTGGGTACTCACATACATAAAATAAAATCTTTTTTAAAAAATTACTAATAAACTTAATTAGGAAATATGAAGTTACAGAACCAAGAATTTCGCTAAAGGACTGCTGCCTCTAGCAGGACTAGAAGATTAATGTACTCACCAGACTTGTTAGACAATGTGAGAAAGAAAACTTTGTACCATAATTGAAGTTTGGAGTCTCTATGAATGTTTCTGCCCATGTTTATTTACCAAGGTTGACCTCTACTGAGGCTCCATTCCCATAACTAAAGGAGACAACTCTGACTTACAAGTGGCCACTAGGCCCATCCACATATCAAAGAACATAATTCTAGGGGGCAGGGCAAAGTCACAACTGTTATTAAGTCCTGGTCAGCCACTGAGACTCTGTGCTCTTAACAGAGAAAATATAATTCTGCCAGGTGAGCAAGATGGAACTGAGTAACAACTCTTTATAAATAGTACTCTTGTACTTGTGAGTCTGACAATACCTCTGCTGGGTGACTCTTTCATCTGCCCAAGTGGCCAGACTTGCAGTCCCCTGCTTGTTTAGATAGTTCAAAATATAAACTGGGGCTAGACCTGGAAAGGACTTAAGGATGGCAGAGTGTATGGAATGCATAAGCCAAATGTGTGCATGCTAGTATCATCATCTATTGGAGGCTGGCTCCTCTTTAGGCAGTAGCCAGAGTCAGGCAAGCGCTATTAAAGAGCCTTTCCTTCACTAAGCTCTCAGTGTACAGAAGATTTATTATTTCTATAACAGTAGCACATGCCTGTAATCCTACCATTTGAGAAGAGCATAGACAGGAGAATCAGGAGTCAAAGTAATCCCCAATACACAGTTAATTCAAGGCCATCTTGAACTACAAAACCATAACTCAAAGCAAAAACATAAAAAATAAACCAAATAGAGTGTGAGTGTGTGTGTGTGTGTGTGTGTGTGTGTGTGTGTGTGTGTGTGTGTGTGTATCTTTGGTGGATATTATAACACACACACATTCTTCTGGTGCAATAAATAAAAATCAAACCCTTGCACTCTACTACTAAGCTGCATCCCTATCTCAGAAGGGATGTTTTATATAAGACATTCATCTTTAATTTACTTGAAAACTAACCAAGTGAAACTATGGGAAAGGAAATAAATATTCCTCTAAACCAGGGGTTCTCAGCCTTTCTAATGCTGCAACCCTTTAAATACAGTTCCTCATGTTGTGGTGACCTCCAACCATAAAATAATACTCATTGCTACTTCGTAAATGTAATCTTACTACTATTATGAATTGTACTGTAAATATTTTTAGAGACAGAGGTTTGCCAAAGGGGTCAAGACCCACAAGTTCAGAACCATTGCTAGAGATCATAAGCAAAAAATTCAATGATTGAAGAGGAAAGATGAAATTGTGAACTGAAGTCAATATACAGTCAAGCCAAATAAAACAATGCACGACGAACAAGACTCCTTACAAAGAAGTGAAGATTGGGATGCGGATTAATGAAAGAACACTTACCTAGAATGAGCAAGGTTCTGAGGTCAATCTCAGCACCACAATCAGAGGGAAAGGGGTACACTTGCATCCTAGCACTCGGGAGATGGAGACAAACAGACTCAAGGGCTCACTGGCTACTAGCCATTCTAATGTACCAGTCTGGGTCCCAGTGAGAGACCCAGTTGAATAAACCGAGTGTCTCAATTAGATTTCTATTGCTATGATAAAACACAATTACCAAAAGCAACTTAGGGGAGAGTTTATTTCATCTTACAACTCACAGGTCACACTCCATCACTGAGGAAAGTCAGGGCAGGAACTCAAGGCAGGAACCTGAATGCAGGAACTGAAGCAGAAACCATAGAGGAAAGCTATTTACTGGCTTGCTTCTCACACTTGCTCAGCCTGCTTTCTTATACAATTCAGAACCACCTGCCCAGGGGTGAAATCAAGCACACTGGGCTGGATCAGACCTGCCTAGAGGCAATCTGACGGAGGCAGCATCTCAACTAAGGTTCTTCTTTCCAGCTATCTAGTTTGTGCCAAGGTGACAAAAAACAGAACAAAGCAAACAAACAAACAAATGTTAATAATTAAAAAACAGTCAGGACAAACAAGATAGAGCAAGGGAATTTTCTTTTGGAATGTGGTCTATGATGTGATGTCTATGTGCCAATATATGGTCTTACACTACATACCAGCAGCACTAATTAGACTCAGTGGAGAAAGAAAAGGAAGGCAGGCAGGCAGGCAGGCAGACAAAGGAAGGGCGTGAAGGTGGGAGGGAGTTGGAGGACTCAGGTATAAAATTACCAAAGAATAAGTAAAATAAATAAGTGAATAAAATTTTAAAAGATGGACAGTTCCTGAGGAATGGTACCTTAGGTTGACCTCTGCTCTACACACACAAGTGCACATGTATACATCTGCATATATATGAACATGCATCAGCACATTTTTTAAGCCCTGTCATTCACAACTTTTCCCTATTTTCAACTTACTCCCTTAGTTTCTTCCTGTCCTTATTTAACCATCTAAGCCTTCCAGTATCTCCTACACAAATCTCACATTCAGGCTCTCTAAATTCCTACAATCAATTCCCTGAGCTTCATTCCCATCACAACAATCTGTTATTCTCACTGTCTTTAAGGCTGTCTCCTCAAATCCATCTCCAGTATAACCAGAGAGACTGTTTAAAACATAAGACCACATATTCATACTTAAAGCCTTTCAATGGGTCCCTGTCACACACACGATAAAGTCAAACTCTTTCAACAGTCCACTGTTACGAATCATCTAAGCTAGAACTGTGTGCTGTATCTAGAGAAATTAATAGGGCACTATTAAAAACTTACATTCTTCAGACCTAGAATGATTTCTGTAGAGTAAGAAAATCAAAATAAATTGTTGCCAGGAAAAGTTTTCAATATCTGAACTGTGTTGAAACACTTCTACTTTAATAGGTCCACTGACATTTTTGCAAATCCACTGTATTTCATGATTATCTTGAAAATTAAAGAAAAATAAAAGTTTCCTCAAATTCTAATTCCCAAACTGCATTTGGAAACATTTATTCATGAAACATCATGTAGACTAAAACCATACAATACTGAATAAAATTGTTTACTTGGTTTGAAATAGTAAAAAGCAGTTCATATTATCTAATAGATGTACTATATTTGAAAGGCATATTTGTTCTAGAATTAAACCAATTTCTAATCTACAAATACTGATATAAACTTTATTTATTTTAAAATGTCAAATGATTGTATTTAAGATGATTTGATTAGAACAAGATGAGAAGGAAAGGGTCAGTCTACAGCCAACAAGATGGTTCAGTGGGCGAAGGTGCTGTGTCTGAGAACCAGTTCAATCCAGGAATGACATGTTGGAAGCAAAATGACCAACTCCCATAGCTGTCTTCTGACCTCCACTAACATGCTGTGGAACATGTCATAATAATACAAAACAGTAAGTAAAAATATAAATTCTTAAAAATTAAGAGCTATTCTTTAATCTGTTAAGACTTGACATATGCCAAACAGTTCTCTTGAAAAGCACAGAAAATCCTTTCTCAGAAATTCATTCAGTCAATTCTCAGTCTCTTCTACGTGCATGCCACATATACAATAGTGGGGGCAGGGGGAGCAAAAATCTTGGTCTTTCTGGAATATGTTTAATAGAGAAAATAATAATTAACAAATATGGCTTTAGAGTTCTAAAAATAAAATTCCCTACCTCTAATAAGAAATAAGGTCTTACATGTGGTTATGTTTTAATAGCTCCTTGAAGAGAAAAACTTTATAGTCTTAAGTTCTTCAGTTCCAACTCTCTCAATATTTCCACTGTGCTTTAATGGCCAGGCTGCATAGGTCTAACTAGTTAGATGCTCTTAGTCCAGTTATTTAGATTATTCTTCTGAAATACATACACAACTCTTCATTTGAAAATTACTAGGTCTAATAATAAAAAAGTAAGTCTTTTGAAATTTGGTAGAGCGGGGGCTGGAGAGATGGCTCCACTGTTAAGAGCAGTTACTGTTCTTACAGAGGACTTGGGGTCAGTTCCAAGCACCCACATGACAGCTCACAACTCTTTGTAACTCCAGTTCCAGTATCCAGTGTCCATTTCTGATCTTCACATTTACCAAGCACACACATACATGGCAATATATATACAGGCTAAAAACTCATACTCATAAAATAAATAAGTGCAAAAATTAAATTTGGCAAGCTATAATAGTATCAACAATGTAGTTTATAACAATGGACTTCTACCGAGTTCTATAAAATTTGAAACAATGGAAAGGTAACAAAGATAAATTTGTATGGGTAAAACTATATAATTCAAAACTCACTAGGTTTATACTTACTGTAGCTCCCAACAACTTCGTAAACTATAGTCATGGGGGTCATGAAAATTCTGGCAATAATGAAAATTTTCTCAGGTGCAACAATCAAAAATGAGTTGGTGGTACTCACTCCTGGCATCACGGACTTTCACTGCAGACTTGGAACACACAGGAGTGTGCTCTGAACTGCACACGCCATCATGAGACACACGTAACAACACATGGACAGGATCTAGATACTGTGCATCAGTTAGTCTTTTCATTACACATACAAAGTTTTCTGGTTTTTTTTTATAGAAACACAATGGTTTAATTATGAAAGGCAATGGCTTGCAATGTTGTTCTACCATGATCCCTCAACATGCAAATATCAAATTAGTTTACCTTTGGATTGGATTATATTAGAATGTTTGACTTTGAAAATTATTCTTTAAGTGGACTAGGGATGCCTCAGTTGGTAAAGCACTTGCCATGAAAATGTGAGTATAGAATTCTATCCCAACAGCCACAACATACATCTAAAATCCTAGTGTTGGGGGGAAAGACAAAGGTAGATCATTGAGGCTTACTAGCCAGCCAAACTACTCAAAATGACACACTACAGGTTTAAACAAGAGACCCTATCTCAAGAACTAAGGCTGAGAGCAATTGAGGAAAATACCCGACACTGGCCTCTAACCTACAACCTCTCTTTGAGTTGCCGCTTTAGCCCACACACCAAACACACGGGCACGCGCGCGCGCGCGCACACACGCACACGCACACACACACACACACACACACACAGAATTCCATTTGGGATTACAAGAGAATTTCCAACACTTTCTGAAATGACCCTAAACATATCTCTGTCATTTTGAACTATATATGTATTTACACAAATGGCATTCTCAACATGACAATTATAAACCAAAATATCAATCACCTCTGAAACACAATACAGATGCTCTACACTCTGCAGTATCAAACACTCCAAGGTTTACTTTTATGTAAAAATAACCACATCCATTGCATTAGCATGCATATTTGCATTCATTAAAATGATTTTAGTTTTATGTGCATTGGTGATTTGTTTGCATGTATGTCTATGTGAGGGTGTCAGATATCCTAGAAGTGGAATTCCAGATACTTGTGAACTGCCATGTGAGTCTTGAGAATTGAACACAGGTCCTACAGAGGAGCAGTCAGTGCTCTTGCCACTAAGCCATCTCTCCAGCCCCTTGCATTCATATTAAATAAATGGTAAAATCACATTTATGCCAAAGAATGTTTTTAAAACAAATTTCTTTTTATTTACTAGGAATAAATGTTTGAGGCTAGAGAGACAGCTCAGAGGTTAAGAGCACTGGCTGTTCTTCCAGAGGTCCTGAGTCCAATTCCCAGCAACCACATGGTGGCTCACAACCATTTGTAAAGGGATCCGATGTCCTCTTCTGGTGTGTCTGACGACAGCTATAGTGTATTCACATATATAAAAAATTTAAAGAACAAACAAATAAACAAAAAAGAATAAGTGTTTGATCTATTTTATGGACCTATATACCCCTGGGCTGTGTAAATTTTTCTCTGGCTATGTTAACAAGTAGAAAAGGTTTAGGAAGCTCTGCTCTATATTGTAGAAAGAGCAATTTAACTTTTTTTAAGTCTATAACATAACTATTTTGTTTTCCTTTCTTTTTTGAGACAGTGTTTTACTATATAGTCCAACTGTCCAGAACTCAGCATCTCAAGTGCTGAGACTATGGACAAGAGTCTTGTTCCCACCCCCCAAACTAAAAATGAAATGCTCACAAAGTATTGACGAGGGTTAACTGCTAATTACAGTGGACAGAAACATACTTTTAAGGAGAAAATAAGTCACATGTATACATATAGAATTATCATAGATATGCTCATATATAAATGTTCTAGACAGACTTGCATTTCTTCCTGAAATGTTTCTGCTGCCATCATTAAAGGACTCCAGAGACACATTGCTTATGACAAGACACACTGTTAACAGTGCTTCTGAACAAAGAACTCCCTTCATAAGAGAAGGAATGCAGTTGGGCTCTGGACTTTAGATTGCTTGGTCTCACGACATGGGCCATCGCCCCAAAGCAGATGTTCTAATAGGAAATGGTATTGAGAGAGCAATTGCACAGGGCTGGTGCTCCTGTCTGAGAGAGAGCACTTACTCTCTGAATCAAATCCTGCTTTCTCCATAGCCAGAGAGCATAAGTCTAGAAATAAAGAACAGCAGTAGCTGCTCTCACTCAGCCTTAAAAACTCTCCTGGCAGTTTTGCTCCCAATACTTCCAACTCAGACATCTGTGGTTTGCATGCTTTGATTCCTGAGAAAGAAACAGTACAAGCAGAATCCACTGAAAGATGACACTGCTTAGCTACCAAACCAGGCTCTCCCAACCTCAGCATTACTGACGTTTTTGACTGGATAATTCTGTTCTTTACTCCCCATCCCCAAGCACTGTCAGATCCAGGTCAGATGCTTTATGTCTACCCACATGATACCAAGAGCCTCACCTTCCCAAACTTGTACCTATTACAAATATGTCCAAATATTGTCAACTGTCCCCTGGAAACTCCTGGTTGAGAATCACTGCACTATATCCATAGTCAAAGGTCACTCCATTAAATGGTGTAACCCATTCCCACAACCAAGGAGATATAACACTGATACTACATAAAGGAAACAGAGAAGGAAGACTGGAACCTTGAATCCAAGAAATGCCTCTAACCTCATACTGTGTAAGAGCAAAGGTTAATATAAATCACTACACTACACTGCAGGACACTGCACTTCACTGCAGTACACTACACTGCACTATACTACACTGCACTGCAGTACACTACACTGCACTATACTACACTGCACTGCAGTACACTACACTGCATTGCACTATACTACACTGCAGTGCAATACACTGCACTGCACTGCAGTACACTGCACTGCACTATTCTACACTGCACTGCAGTACACTACACTACACTGCAGTGCAGTACACTACACTGCACTGCACGATACTACACTCCACTGCACGATACTACACTGCACTGCAGTACCCTACACTGCATTATTCTACACTGCACTGCACTATACTACACTGCACTGCAGTACCCTACACTACACTGCACTATTCTACACTGCACTGCAGTACATTACACTGCACTGCACTATTCTACACTGCACTGCAGTACACTACACTGCAGTACACTACACTGCACTGCACTGCAGTACTCTATGTGCATACACACACAGCAGGCGCCTGGACAGACTCATATTCTCCTGGATAACGGGTGGATTACCACAACACCTGACGTCCAAAATGATGGTCAAGGATATATGAATCAGGCAACAATAGAAAGAAGTTACACCTAACAATGCTCCTGTCTCCACTCCCCTATTAAGCTAAAGTTACAGTTACAGGCACATATGTGGCTAACCTGGCCTTTTTTATCAGCGTTGGGCTCCAAACTCTAATCCTCCTGTTTGCACAACAACTGCTATATCCACTGAGTCATTTATCTTACACAGCTCCTACCTTGATTTCTGAGATAGACAATCTCTCAAGAACTTGGAGATACATAATTAAGCTAGACTGGCTAGCCAGAGAGCCCCAGGGATCCACCCATCACAGATCCAGCAAACAAAACAGAGTCTAAGAGCTCATGGATCTTTTTTTTTTTTTTTTATGGCTTTTTTTTTTTTTCCAGAGCTGGGGACCGAACCCAGGGCCTTGTGCTTCCTAGGCAAGTGCTCTACCACTGAGGGGTTGGGGATTTAGCTCAGTGGTAGAGCGCTTGCCTAGGAAGCGCAAGGCCCTGGGTTCGGTCCCCAGCTCTGGGGAAAAAAAGAAAAAAAAAAAAAAAAGAGAGAGACAAGAGCTCATGGATCTTAAACAGTCTGTACTCAACTGAACTGTTTTTCAAAAGAAAGGAGGGAGTGAGGCAAGGAAGCGGCAGGGCCAAGAAACAAGACACAAATGAACGAGCAAACAGCCGTGAAGAGAACAATAACAGGAGCAAGTCCTAGAGACCTGGGCCTACATTTTCTAATTAAATAAATGAAAGACCTTAAGCAATTAAGTAACTGTGTTATTGCTTCCTAGATGATCTATTCTCTATTCCTTTCTCTGGGTTCCAATTCTTCAGAGAAATTTCCAGTCATTATTCTTGTCTTTTCCCCTAGTTTCTTTGCAAATGACATGGTTTTTGGCTTTACTTAAAAAATTAATTTTATGGGGTTGGGGATTTAGCTCAATGGTAGAGCACTTGCCTAGCAAGCGCAAGGCCCTGGGTTCAGTCCCCAGCTCCAAAAGAAAGAAAAAGAAAGGTTGGGGATTTAGCTCAGTGGTAGAGCGCTTGCCTAGCAATCGCAAGGCCCTGGGTTCAGTCCCCAGCTCTGAAAAAAAGAAAAAAAAAAAAAAAAAAAAAAAAAACGTTTAGCCGATTATTAGGGTTGGGGATTTAGCTCAGTGGTAGAGCGCTTGCCTAGGAAGCGCAAGGCCCTGGGTTGGGTCCCCAGCTCCGAAAAAAAGAACCAAAAAAAAAAAAAAATTAATTTTATTTGTGTGTATAAGTGTCCACATGTGTGTAATCGGTGTCCTTGAAGCCAGAGGATAATACTGGATCACCTGGAATCAAAGTTACAGACATGCAGCTATGTGCTGCCCAAAGTGGATCCTGGGAACCAGATCCAGGTCCTCTCCAAGAGTGGTAACTGTTGAGCCGTCTTTCTAGCCCCACACTACAGGGTTTTAGCTTATTTGTTGTTTAAGTCTTTCTCAGCTGCCAACTTTCTGGATCCACTTCTACAGTTTACTTTGCCTTTTGGGTATGGACCACAATTTTTCACCTTTTTTACATCCATAGAAACTGCTTGTTGCACTATGAATATTGCAAATAAAAGAACCTTAAAACTCTACAATGTATCTTCTTAGTGGGTGAGAATTACTAGTTCTTCATTAAGCAAAAAGGATCGTCTTTCTCAAGATAATCACTGTAATCCAATCAGTTACTGAAGTGGGCCAGAGATCCGCAGCACTTTCACTAAGACTCTGCTCATGTCTGGCTTACCTTTTTCCCTCAGCATGTGTCCATAATCAGCCACCTACAAATGTCTCTTGCATCCCTGAAACGTTAATTCATTTGATCTTCACTACTCCAACAGCCTTCCAGTGTTTTTGAAAATGTTGATTCTTAAAGTTCAAGTTTTGTTTGGTTGTGCTATCATCTGTTAAATAAATACTACCTAGATGCCAGGGATTCTGCATCTACAAATCCAACAGCGGTTTATAAACCCAGCTTTACAAAAAAAAAAAAAAAAAAAAAAAAATCTACCTAGGAACACTCTTAAAACTACAACCACTTGGGGTTGGGGATTTAGCTCAGTGGTAGAGTGCTTGCCTAGGAAGCGCAAGGCCCTGGGTTCGGTCCCCAGCTCCGAACTCCGAAAAAAAGAACCAAAAAAAAAAAAAAAACCTACAACCACTTCCAAGCATCCAGAATTCAAATTCATACTGCGCTTAGATCCAGGAAACCAGTCCTTTAAAAGTTGCAAGCAAATTTATTTGTTAGCATTTCTAAAGAAACCACTGGGCCTACAACCATGACTTCTTGCTCCTCCTCCAAAGCTCAGTACTTCTCAGGATATTTTTAAAAGAAAATATACTAAACACAGTAAACGAAGAGACAGATGAGTTAAACGCTCAAAGTTTCACAGTGACTACAGACTTGAAGACAAATTAGAACCCTTGAAGGCTTTAAATATACATTAAGATGCGATGAGAAGGATGGGGAAGGCCGGAACGATGGCAGCACTCACTGAACATATATGCAGAGCACCTCAGGGCCCCACAAGAGTACACACTACTAGGTGACCCAAACACCCAGCTATTTCAGCTTTCTTTAAACTAGCTATTCTAAGAGCATTGCTAAACATCAACAGAATGCTTACATAAAGCACAAACAGCCCATCTAGCTGCTTTATCTAAGTTCAAGTCTATATGAATTAATCCAAGGGTATAAAGGAAACTTGAAAGTATGAGAGGGAGATGTCAATGAACTTCTGAGACGTCATGCAGAAAAGGCAGACCAGACTTGGAATGAACAAATGCTGCTTCAGCTGTCTAAATGCGAGGATGATGGTGACAAGGTGCTTTCAGTACTATGGGCTTCACGTTCTGCACACAGATTAAGATTACTTCTTGGCAGGTCTACAGAAATTTGGCATTTTTTTCTTTTTTTTTTTTTTCTTTTTTTTTTTTTTTTTTTGGTTCTTTTTTTTCAGAGCTGGGGACCAAACCCAGGGCCTTGCGCTTCCTAGGCAAGCACTCTACCACTGAGCTAAATCCCCAACCCCTTGGCATTTATTTCTAATAATGAAATCTTACATGTGTAGAGCAGCCCCCTCTTATGGAGCTCTGGCTGCCCTGGAACTCACTATGTAGACTAGGCTGGCCTCAAATTCACAGAGATCCAACTGCATCTCCTCTTGAATAATGGATTAAAAGTATGTACCATCATGCCCAGTTACTTTTTTAAAGATACACACACACACACACACACACACACACACACACACACACACCACAAAAAATAAGGGAAGTTTTCTAATTCCTAACTGAGCATGAGGGAAGACTAGTAATGCTGAAATCACACCCATGATCACTTCAAAACAATGGAAAGGTGGTGAGCAGCAAATGGGTAGCAATGTGGATGAAATGGGACTGGGTAAAACCTGAGTAAGGATACCTACGGGGCTTAATGCTAATGGATATAAGCCATTTAAGATATAAGTATTTGGGTGTATGCCTGCATAAATGTCTGTGTATCATGGACATGCCTGGCACTCTCGGAGGCCAGAAGAAGGTATCTAATACCCTGGATCTACAGTTGCAGATGGTTATGAGCCATCAGGAACTGAGCCCAGACCTCTACGAAAACAACAAACACTTCTAACTGCTGAGCCGTCTCTCTAGCCCCCTACTTTTACTTTTATAGATTCTTATAGTAAATTTTAATAATAGAATTTATAGACACAAGTCAATACTTCATAGGTTTATTGCACTAGCAATAGACAAATACAAAAACATGTTATCTGAGTTTTTCTTTTCCATAGCATTGGGTATTGAAGTCAAGGCCCTGTGCCTGCTGGCAAATGCTCTATGGATAAGCTATAAGCCTATTACATGTTGGCTTTTTTAGATGCTGGTCTTGAACTTGCTATGTAATCCCAGAATAGCTTAAAAGTCAGGATTCCTCCCTCTACCTCTGCTGGTCTATTATTATACACCTGTACCGCTACACCTTTTGCCTCAGTATTTTTTTTTTCTTTTTTTTTCGGAGCTGGGGACCGAACCCAGGGCCTTGCACTTGCTAGGCAAGCCCTCTACCACTGAGCTAAATCCCCACCCCTGCCTCAGTATTTTTTAAATCATCAATTTTACTTAAGTCTCATAATAACCTCTTATATTAAACTACTAGCAAGAAGCTAGGCATTGTGACATATCTTTAATTCTAACACTCAGGAGGCAGAGGTAGTAGACAGATCTTTATGAGTTCAAGGCCAGCCTGCTCTACATAAGTTCCAGCTTAGCCAAAACTGTATACTGAGACTCTGACTCAAAACACACACACACACACACACACACACACACACACACACACACACACACGGGGGGGGGGGTATACCACTTATTGACCTCTGCTGCATCAAAAATAGACAGACAGACAGACAGACAGACAGACAGAACCTTAGGATGGTGAGGTGTCTAAGAAATATGTCCCCTATAAAATGGCTAAAGAACACAAGAGAATGGAATAGATCTGACAGATGCTTAGCAGTTACTCTAAAGTGCTTTTTTAAAGTAAACAAACTTACTGTTAAGTTGTAGAGGGTAAAATTAGAAACACTGAATAGAAGACTGAAGAAGGCAAAATTCCAACTTTTCTTCTTTTTAAAAACCCACTCTTATTAAGGTTCATGACTCACACACTACCCACTAACAACACTGTCACATTCACTAACAGTCTTCTAGATATTTCCTCATCTGAAGAAAAGAAGTCTGTACCCTGGCTTAGTTTCTCTGTCCACATCCACCAACACCTAGGTGCCTAAATTATTGTCGCCAATACTCAGATAAACGTAAGTACTGTGTAAGTATGCCTCAAACCATATTTAAGGAATACCTAAACTAAACTAAACCTTTATTATTTAATTACAGCATTCAAATCTAACTAGGCAGCAAGGCACAGTGGTCTATGACTATGCTCACGAGGCTCAGGCAGGAGGATCACAAGGTGAAGGACAGCCTGAACTACAGAGTGAATTGGAGGTCAATCTGCCAAACACTTTTTTTTTTAAAGTGGACATCATATATCCGTACTTGTTGATCTGGCAACCTTCTCTGGGAAACGTGATAGCGAAACTCAACAGCTATCTAACACTGTCCTCAGCTTTCCTTATCTCAACTCTTAATGACCATTAACAAAAATAGGGCCTCAACATTCAGTTAAAGCCTCCATACTGTCCACACTGCTAAAGTCCTAGCCCGTTCCATTTGCTCACCCAATCCTTCCTCCCCCCCATACCAGGCCATGATTTCCCTACTGTACGCAAGCTCCCACCATCTCTGTCACCTCACATGTAAGAATGGAGACAAAGTCTACCTAGCCAGGCCTGATCCTGAAATCTTGTCCACCTGCCTCAGCTCCCAAGTGCTAGGATTATAGGCAGGTACCCCAGCTCCTGGCTTCATCTTAATCTTTTTGGGTTTTTTTTCACATTGTGTGTGTAAATAAGTGTACATTCATCCTATGCACATATGTGGAATCACCCCATGCACATGTGTGGAAGTCAGAGGAAAACTTGGGGGAACCCACTTTCTCCATCATGTGGATCCAGAAGGTCTACCTCAGGTGATTAAGCTTAGTGGCAAGCATCTTTACCCATTAAACACGTCACTAGCCCTCAGCTTACATCTCTAGTGGCAGCATCTGGTCTAGACAGTACCAAAGGCATGGTAACAACCATCTATACCCTAATCATTTCATTACTTATATATCTCACTGAAATCACACTTTACCATTAAACTTACACTGCTGGCATTTAAATTGGAATATCTTGGGGGTGGGGGTGGCACTGAGTCATACTACAAAATCCCTCTACCACTGAACTATACACCTAGTTCAAGATAATCTCTAACCATAAAAATTCGTGTTTAATATAGAAAAAAATGAAATGTGTTTGAAACTATTTTTTAAAACTTCTAAAGGTAGGAAAAATGTAATCCTAAAATATAACTTTGTAAAAAATGAATTACAAAACAATGTATCTCTATTGGGGCCTGGTGGTGCATACCTTTGATTCCAGCACTCGGGGCAGAAGCAGGAGAATCTCTTAACTCTGAGGTCAGTCTAGTCTACACAAAGAGTTCTAGACCAGCAAGGGCTACATAGTAGCACCCTGTCTCTAAAAAAAAAAAAAAAAAAAAAAAAAAAAATTAAATAGTACTGTCCTGTACTCACCATATCATTAACTATGAATTACTACTTTGCTTTTAATCTAAGAATTAGACAAGTATCTGTGAAAGTTACAGCAGAAACAGGACTTAAATAACTAAAGACTCCAAAGGACAGCTCTATGACTAATTCATTAGTGATGGGGATATTTTTCAATTAGAAGACTAGCTCAAAAAAGGGACAAAAATTAATACATTTGAAGAATTATAAAGCATTTGCATTGTCAGATTACACTTCATTTTCCACATCACAGTCTCAGAATTCACGAGACTCACACTTCACAAAGGTAGTTTACATTGAGGCAGAAATGAGAACTCTGTCTTCAATGATTTTTGCTGTCAACAGGTGATCAAAATAAAACTGATACGTCTCTAATACCAATGCTCAGGAAACAGAGAGGCTGATGAATCTCTGAACTGGAGGCCAGCCTGGCCTACAGAGTGAGTTCCAGGGCAGCCAAGGCTACACAGAGAAATCCTGTCAAGAAAGAAAGAGAGAGAGAGGGAGGGAGGGAGGGAGGGAGGGAGGGAAAAGAAATCCTATCTTCTCTCCTCATTTCCTGTTAATTCATTTACAAGAGTCCGAAAACAAGAAACACAAATGTTCCTCTTTCTCTACCCCCTTATCAATTATAGAAAGAGTAGGATCTACCTGATACATAAAAGCTATTTTCTAGCCCCAACATAGTAGAGAAGTAAAATAGGATAAAAGTAATACTCTAAACATCAAGACAATGAGCTGGGGAGCAGCTCCCTTTGCAGAGCATCGGTCTAGCACGCCCAGAGAAACAGTGTTGCACTGCATAAACCAGGGGTCCACAACTGGGGAGACAGCTCAGCAGGTAAAGCACATCCATGCAAGCCTGGCCCCGAGTTCAGACACAGAAAGGTGGGAAGAAAGCAGTGCACCCACAGAGCTGTCCTCTGCAGTCCGCACGTGTGCATGGCACATGCACAGCCACACAAACAAAAAATTATTTTCAAAAATATTTATTATACTGAAATTTACGGATTCTGTGTTTAAATCGTCTATCTACCTCTGACATACAGCCAATCCACACAGAGTGAATCAGTATTCTAACATGAACATAAAGGTAAAATGCAGCACGCATCTGAGAGAGAAGCAGCGTCAAGGTATCCCTCATCTTACATGCTATATACAGAAATGATCATCACCAAACTCGAAAGGGGAGAGACAATACCACACAAATTAGATACATTCTTGTGACTATGTACCAGATACCAGATTCCTACCATGTACCAGATTCACACTTAAGACACTAAATGAGCCCAAGATGTGACTAGACAGGTGTTATTCCCATTTTACAGAAGAAAAACATGGAAAACTGATACAGAAGTAAAGTGGCCAAGGTTACACTGATACACACAGTGAAGGTAAACTGGAGGTGGAAAGAATCATTTCCTTACATCCAAATTACTTTTGAGGACGATCCAAGAAATTCATCAACAATTAAGGAGAAAAGCATTACTTGAAAATGTTATGGGGTTGGGGATTTAGCTCAGTGGTAGAGCGCTTGCCTACCAAGCGCAAGGCCCTGGGTTCGGTCCCCAGCTCCGAAAAAAAAAAGAAAAAAGAAAATGTTATAAGACATAATTACTGAAAAGGTCATTATCTCGGTATAAAATTATGATTAAAAACTAGTCATTCTTTTTATTCAGAATTGTACTACCATGGACTAAATTAACATCATACCTTTTACACTAGATCTTATTTGGTTGTTGAGCAGAGGGGAGGGTGAAGTAAGGGAACCATTTCCTCTGGGGAAAAAAGTTTTCTGAAATTCAACAGGCTAAGACACCCAAAGCTATAAAATATGAGTAAGGGCAGGCAATAGCTTGCTGGCTATAGTAGCAAACCTCAGCCAAACTAGTTCTGGACTATGGTTTGTGATCTATAGAAAAGATGCAGTTCAACTTCAGTTAGCATCTGAAGTCATTGCTACTGCAAGGTAATCAGTACAATGTATGGGGGCTGGGGGAAGGTAAGGCTTTAAGTCTTCATTAAACTAGGTGAAATTGCAAATTAGTTTGTGCTATCTGTCTCAGTTCTTTTGATGATATAACCAATGGCTCAAAAGCCACTTTTACTTAAACTCAAAAATATAACCACGCATATCTTAGGTATATAACTTTTCTTTTTTTTTTTTTTTTTCTTTTTTTCGGAGCTGGGGACCAAACCCAGGGCCTTGCGCTTGCTAGGCAAGCACTCTACCACTGAGCTAAATCCCCAACCCCATAACTTTTTTTTCTTGAGACAGCATTCCTCTATATGACCGGGCTATCCTGGAATTCACCATACAGACTAGGCTGGTCTTGAACTCACAGAGATCAATCTGTCTCTGTCTATGGAATGCTGGGATTAGAAGCATGGGCCATCACTCCCAGTTTACATAGAACATTTTAAGTGGTCAAATATATTCAGTGTACTGCATACACTCTAAGACACTTCAGGAGGGTGCAATACAAGCCAGTTCTTCAGCACATCTCTGACTGCTGTTTACTACAGACTACACCGTAACAATACAGGATTTACAGGTCACTGACACCACCCATCAATTCACATTCACTACAACTTTCCTATTCTCAAGGTCAAGCTTTGTCTGATCTTTCCCTTCCCTAAGAAAATGGGGGTGTTCTACAAGAAGTCAGAAGAAACAACCCGATGCTTTTTATAAACAAGTCAATCCCTGCAAATAGCTTAAGATGCTCATATTCTACTTCAGTATTGATCCTAAGCCTTTTAACAGTTTAAGCTGACCACAATCCTCCCCTTCCACTTCTTTTATAGAACATTCTCCTCCTTAAACTTCCGTTTAAAAAAAAAAGAGCCTTCCTATACCTCTCATTCCTTGTCTTACACATAAACAAACACAAAACGTCCAATGAAAACTAAGCATGACATATACATGAAAAACCTGTTTCTAATTAAAACACCATGTCCTTAGGAAGCATGTTGTTAGAATTCAGTAACATGGCCCATACAGAACGTCAGAACACCAAATCTGAAGACTACACTAAAAATGCCCCCATTGCAGTCTGGGTAATTAAAAGAATAAGATGTAAAAATAAGGCATTATAATGGCTTACTACAAATCACATCAATAAGCTTTCGCTTTAAGGGCAGAATTCTTCATGTTAAGCACATTTTTTTCAAAAGCAGACTGAAAAAAATAATCCTGGGCTGTCAAGTTAGCTCAGTGGCTTACTGCCAAGACTGTAGACCTGAGACCCATGCCTGGAATTCACATGACAGAAGAACAGAACCAACTTTTGCATGTTGTCCTGACCGCTGTATGTTGTAGCACACAACACACGTAATAATAATAATAATAATAATTATTATTATTATTATTATTATTCAGAAGCCAAGTAAAAGCTGTGTAAAACAAAACTGTTATATTTAAAAAAAAGTACAACTGGTCCAACACTGGTCTAACTCATACAACCTTGCTTTACTGTACTTCTCAAACTTGGAAGACCATATTATATGTATGCCACAAACTTGATGATAAAACAGGAAAAATGGATCAATTATTAGAATCCAAAAATTACAAATGGATGCTACCAGTACCCTAAATATTTAATATTACCCTCAATAAATGCTAAAAAAAACAAGGTGTAATATTCTAACCAACAAGCATACCAGGGAATATCTAGAGACTAGTCACTCTACTTAGTGAAAATGCAATAAACAAAAAGATGTAAGGAAAATGTATAATAATCTTATGTTTGGTTACCATTATAGACTTTCAAAGTGCTCACATTCTCTACTCAGATGACTATGCTAATAAGAGACAAATTCAAGCCAGCGTGGAGGCAAAAGCAGGTGAATCTGTGCGTTCAAGGCCAGCCTGGTCTACCTGGTAAGTTCCAGGTCCAATACAGCCAGGGCCACAAAGAGAGACCCCCCCCGCCGCCCCCCCATCTCAAAAAAAAAAAACAATGACAGCTGGGTGGTAGTGGTGGCATACACCTTTAACCCCATCACTTAGGAGGCAGAGGCAAGCCAGCCTGGTCTACAGAGCAAGTTCCAGGATAGCCAGAGCTACACAAAGAAACCCTGTTAGCATATTAAGATCATGCAATGTTTAAACTTTAAAGAACCTTAAAGGTTTTCTGCAAGGTTCCTTTTCAACAGATGAGGACAACTAGGATCTTTGTGAGAACCAACAGCTGGCATATGAACAGAAACATTGAATGACAGCAAAACTCAGGCTCCCGTTTTAAGAGTCCCCAGTTCAGTGACAGGCAAACCTGTTAGAAAAAGAAAGAGCGGGCTGGAGAGATGGCTCAGAGGTTAAGAGCACCGACTGCTCTTCCAGAGGTCCTGAGTTCAATTCCCAGGAACCACATGGTGGCTCACAACCATCTATGAATAAAATAAATAAATCTTTAAAAAAAAAAAAAAAAAGAAAGAAAGAAAGAAAAAGAAAGAGCACATCTGACCAGGTGCAGTCCACAGCTGTTATTCTAGCACTCTGGAAGCTCGGGAGGCAGAAGCCAGCTTCTGCTATGTAGTGAGTTCAAGGTCAGCCCAAGCTATGGAGTAAGACCATCTCAAAGAAGGAAGAGGAAGGGGAAAGGGAAGAAAGAGGAAGGGAAACACCTCTGTTCAAGATGATCACTACACACACACAGAAGGATCTGAATTTGTACATGAGAAAGAGCTGTGTCTTGGGAACTTGGGGGAGAGGTGCATCACAGTGGTTATCTCAACTGTGAAAAGACCACTGTGTTTCCAGAAGAAGTCCTTTTCAGGAAAGCATCGGTCTAGGAGGGGTGAAGCAGAGCCAGTTTTTACAGCTATAAAGGAGATGGGTGAGCAAACAGTAGAGACAGGCAGTGTCTGGCAAGGAAGGGAAGAGAAGTACAGTTCACAGAGAGAAAGCCAACCAAGGACACATTTCCTTTCCAAAGGAAACGTAAGTTTAAAAGTGAAAAAAAAATCCTAAATAAAGGAGACTGGGATGCCAACTGAGAAAGTGCTAAAAGAAATCACTTTAAAAGAGGTATCCAAAAGAATAAACACTATTCCCTCAACATACAGGTTATATATATTTTTTTCAATGTTCTTAAAGTCGTATAAAAATTGCAGACCAGCAGCTAGGAAGGATAGATCCTTTTTTTAACCCAAAATAGGTTTGAATTCTTACCAATCTTTGTAGCCAATTAGCATGGTTATGTGCTCATCATTTTGTACTGTGAGCTCTCTACCATGTAGTATTCGAAGAACACTCTGATTAGTACTCAATGTATAGGGATAACAACACGCTATTATAAATTTAAAAATTAGATTTTATACATCCAGGCATGGTGACATATGCCTTTAATCCCAGTCCTGGGAAGAGGGGAAGGCCAGAAGCAGATGGATCTCTGTGAGTTCAAGACCAGACTTATCTACATACTGAGTTCCAGAAGAGCCAGAGCTACATATGAGATCTTATCAGGAAAAATAATTGGATTTTATTATGTAAAAAATTGTCTGTCTTTTTTACTTTTATAATTGGTTCACTTGCCTAAATTTGGAAAATAATTTATTACATTTATTTATATTACTTTGGGGGCACTTGAGCACCTCAGTGAAACTTGTGGAAGTCACAGAACAATGTAAGGGAATCAAGTCTCTCCTTCCACTAAGCAGGTGCTGGGGATCAAAACTCAGGTCATCAGGCTTGGGGCAAGCGCTTTCACCCACTGAGCCAGCTCCCTGACTGAAAATAACGCTTTAGAGCTGGAGAGACAGCTAAGGGGTTAAGAGTACATGCTCTTCCCAAGGACCTGAGTTCAATTGCAAGCACCCATGTTAGGTGGCTCATACATTCACACACATACACATAAAAAAAAAATTTTTTTTTTCCAAGACAGGGTTTCTCTGTATAACCGCCATGGCTGTCCTGGACCTCACTTTGTAGACCAGGCTGGCCTCCAACTCACAAAGATTGTCTACCTCTGCCTCTGAGTGCTGAAACTAAAGGCATCATTCAGGACTACATAGTGAAACCTTGCCTCAGAAGCAAAACAGAACAGCAAACCCTTCCAACTGCACTTAATGGATTATTAAAGCAAAGTCTATGAGACGCTTGGACAAGGCATTCCCTAACTGTCTGACATTCAGTACATGTCACACAAGGCTCTCTGAGTTTGGTAGGCCATTTAGCCTCTCTCAGATTTTTCACTAAAACAAAAAACAAAAGAGGGGGCAAACCCTTCAACAGTTAGATAGACTTGAGTGGAAGTGGGGCTGGAGAAATGGCTCAATGGTTAAGAGTGCTTGTGGCTCTTTCAGAGCCCCAGAGTTTGGTTTCCAGTACCAAAGTTGGAAATTCATGCCCACCTATAACCTCAGATCCAACAGATCCAACACCCTCTTCTGACCTCTGAGGATACTACACACACAAAAATAAGAAAAACATTTTAGACAAACCCTAATTTGAATTGGACATGGGTTGGGGATTTAGCTCAGTGATAGAGCGCTTGCCTAGGAAGCGCAAGGCCCTGGGTTCGGTCCCCAGCTCCAAAAAAAAAGAACCAAAAAAAAAAAAAAAGTAGAAATTTGGGGTTGGGGATTTGGCTCAGTGGTAGAGCGCTTGCCTAGCAAGCGCAAGGCCCTGGGTTCGGTCCCCAGCTCCGAAAAAAAAAAAAAAAAAAAAAGAATTGGACATGTATTTCTTCTATAATAAATTAACAAAAATTTCTGAAGATAAGCCTTGAAAACCCTGTTTTGCATCTCAAAAATCAATGTCTTGACTGCTCTGGAACTCCAAATACAAATCTGGCTGGCCTCACAGTCAAAGAGCCCCTGTGGGACTGAAGGCAAGGATGAAAAAAGCCTACATATACTGACATTTGTATATGAGAATCATAGTTATTTCAACTTTTTTAAAATTTTCAGTTTTCTTCTTCTCTATAGTTGTTCCACTGGCCTCATGGAGTGACCAGCTGCTTCTTACTACATTTTTTAAGCTTGTAAGAAAGCATTGTGCTGAATAATTTATTTTATGTATCTTTCTCTTAATTACAATATAAGAGATGGCAAAATTGGCATTTTAAAAAACTAATATCCTTATGGTAATGAGTCTGATCCTACAACATATATAAACAATATATGGTATTAAAAACCATTAATCATTCTACTTTTAAAATTCAGAGCACTTTCTTTTTCTTATATGATAAATATGTCTAGAGACCAAAGGTAAAAACTGAAGGAAAAAGCCAGACATAGTAGTAGCAAATGCATGTAATCTCAGCACTTAGGGAGGCAGTGACAGGAGAATCAGCAGTTCAAGGTCATCCTGAGCTATACAGCAAATTCCACAACAGCCTGAGGAAGGAAGGAAGGAAGGAAGGAAGGAAGGAAGGAAGGAAGGAAGGAAGGAAGGAGGAAATTTTAATTTAACTTTTAAAACTTAGCAAAAGTTGGGGCTGAAAGAGGGCTTAGCAGTTAAAAGCACTGACTGGCTGTTCTTCCAAGTTTTGTTCCTGCACCCATGTCAGGTAACTGCCTTTAACTCCAGATCCAAGTGATCTGGCACTTTTCAGACTGCCACAGTGTGTGACCGAGTGAGGGAATATGTGTGTGGGGGGGGGGGATTAATGTATATATATGAGTGCATGTGAGTGTGTGTGTGTGTGTGTGTGTGTGTGTTAGTGTGTGCATGAGTTTATGTGAGTATGTGTACTTATGAGAATATATGTTAGTGTTAAGCGTGTGTGTGTGAGGTGTGTGTGAGAGTATATGTATGCGTGTGTATACATAAATAAAAATATCATCTTTTTTAAAAATCAGGGAAAATTGTAAGGTGAATCACTCACAGCCCTCCATTAGGATTATGCTTTTGTGTGTGTTTTGGTTGGTCTACAGCATAAGCTGTAGTTCTCAAGCTTCCTGATGCTCAACCCTTTAACACAGTTGTTCATGTTGTGGTGACCCCCAACCCTAAAATTATTTCATTGCTACTTCATAATTGTGCTACTGCTATGAATCATAATGGAAATCTCTGTGTTTTACAATGGTCTTAGGTGGCGCCTGTGAAAGGGTCTGTCCATGTGAAAGGGTCCGTACATTTGGAAGGGTCATGACCCTCAGCCACTGGTCTATGCATTTTAAATTTCTGTTTTTAAATTTACTTAATTTTATGTGTATGAGTGTTTTGCTTGCATTTATGTGCACCACACGCTTGCCTGGTGCCAAGATTCAGAAAAGGGCATCAGATCCCTTTGGAACTGGAGTTACAGATGATTGTGAACTACACTGTGAACACTGTATAGTGTTGATTTGCTGGGACTCAAACCCAGGTCCTCTGCACCAGCAACAAGTGCTTTTAACTGCTAAACCCCTCTTCAGCACCTTCAAACCCTTTTTTTTAAGTTCTGCATAGCAAGTCTTTTCTATCAAGTTTAGAATCTAACACTCTACTTAATGTTCTATTAAATCTACTGCTCTGTAATTTGACCTATTTATAGTGTAATATTTACTTCATCAGATGGATTACTAGAACAGTTTGTTTAGATGCCTTTTGGTCTAAAGGCATCCTGGAAACAGGATGAATGAATGAACCAAGTCCTTGAAGTCTCTGTCAGCTATGAAATTTTATCTATATAGGGTTTTTTAGGGGATTGGGGGGGTGAGACAGAATCTCCCTGAGTAACCTTGGCATCCTGACACTTACTATATAGACCAGGCTGGCCTCAAATTCACAAAGATCTACCTGCCTCTGACTCCCGTGTGCTGGGACTAAAGTCATACACCACCACATTCACATTCAGCTCTGTGTAGGTTCCCCAATGTCCTGTAGACTTCCTCTGTCTGTTCCCCAATCTGTCAGATAGGTCAAAAGATTAAGTTCTATAAAAAAAAAAAGTCTGCTGGTCAAATTAAAGAAGAAACCCTTCCCCTACCTGTCAGATCCGATAATCAGTTTTGTGATTAAACCCAATAAACAAAATAGACTGGTTCAATTCTAAATAATTCTCTCATTAAAGGACGCCCCTGGCAGAACTGCAACAAAAAACAACCACCCTTTAAACCAACCCCAACTATCTACTACAGCAGAAAATTAATCATGGACAAAAGGCTATGTACGTTATGTGCAGACTGCCTATTCATCGGCCTTAGAATTTTATGTGTGGAAAACTCGGCAAAAAAACCCTAACCTTCCTAAACTACAAAATCTTTCCCTTAATCCCAAGTAGTCTCAATGAAAGTTCTTGTGAAGAGTCAAAAACAAGTTAAAACAACAACAAATCATGGGAACAATTACTGGCCCTAGGACCACATCCTAGCTGTCTGTCTCTGCTGTCTAGTCTGTAGCTCAAATGCGGTTTCCCTTCCTTTCACCCTTCTCTCCTTACTCCTGGAGTCTCACTTAGAAAGCTAATATTCATCCTCTGCAGGCAAGCAGGGACTGGAGAAGGGGGTGTGATCATCAAAGAAGGGGGTGGGGGTGTCACTTCAGAATCACCGTTTCCCCTGCAAACAGCAAATGCAAAAGGCAACCTTGTGTCAACAGTCTATCTGGGATGCCGGTGTGAACATCAATTGGGAGTCTCCAGGCAAGCTGACGCCCTGAGCAGAAAAGTAAGAAGACCAGTGCTTTCCCTACTCCTGCCCCTAAGGGGCAGCTATAGAAAATGGGGGTGGGGCAGGATATTATCTTGCTCCTACTGGGGATGCGTACACAAACAGATCGAGGGTTCCTTCGGTTATCCCCAGTTATGAGGGTGGTGGGAGTTAAGGGAAGAGGGAACCCCTAACTAGTATTACCGACCTCCTTTTAAAAGGGGAGAATAAGGGAGAACGATTAAATCCAGATGGAGTGCCCTGAAAGCGCCCCCAGGTCACTCATCCTCGCACCAAGAGCAAGCGGAAGGGCTGGGATAAAGGGGATGGAGGGCTGGTCACGGGCAAGGCCCCACCCCCCCGGTTTAGGAGGGAAGGAGAGCCCCAGCTCACAGCCGAATCCCCGGGCCGCCCCCTCGCGTCCCCCCTTCCTTGGCCCTTCCCCGGCCTGCGGAACCCCCGGCAGCCCGCGAGGCAGCCGCTCCTTCCTCCCCTCACCCACCGCGTCCCCACCCCCACCCGCTCCCACCTCCTGCCCGCCGCGGCCCGTTACCTGCTCGTCGAAGCGGCTGACCACGGCCTGGACCCATTCCACCGGCCTGTGTGCGGCCATGTCCTCCCCGAGACCCGGGGGCGGCGGAGGGCCGGGTGGGCCGGCGTCCGGGGCCCGCCGGAGGGCGGGCGGCCGGCGCGGAGGTGAGGGCAGCGGCGAGCCAAGCGGCTGAGGAGTGCGGGCAGCTAGCGTTCCCACGGGGGTGGGGACGGGGGCCCGCGCGGCCCGCCGGGAGGGGGACAGGGGAAGGGGGCGTTGGCGAGGAGGCTGGGGGAGGGGTGGGGAGGGGAGCCCGGGGAGGGGAGGGCGCCTGTGGGTGGCTCTCCCCACTAGCGCCGTCTCCCCTCAGCCATCACAGTCCGAGACGCCGCCATGACACCCCACCGGAAGTGGGATCCTTTCCACGGCTCGGGGAGAGGGAGAGCAAGCGAGCTCGAGATTGAGAGCGCGGCTGGGAAAGGGGAGGGGGAAGCGAGAGGGAAGGGGCCTGCTGCGCATGCGCCCGCGCTGGCCGGTTTCATTAATGAAAAAGCGAGTCCTCCTGGAGGTGACGTCACCTAACTCCTCCGGGCCCGGAGGCGCGCGTCCCTCACTGTCGCGGGTCTCCCCACCTAAACTGGCTCCCGGCTCTGGCCAGAGAATCTGAACCGACTCCGGTGCGTCAGTTGTCATCGCCACCGCCGCCTCGAACAGCCCTTCCCCCGCTGGCCTCCGGGCTTGGATTGCTCCCGGGGTTAGAAGTTAGAGTGTCCTGAGGCTAGGCTTTCTCTCCGGACCGCTGATCTCTGCCGCTGATCCCTCCGGGAGGCTGTATTCAGTCCCTCTCCGCTTTCTTCACTTAAAAATATAAGGCACACACCGCCACGCAGTCAATGGGACTTCTGAAGGCGGCTGAAAACGGGTAAAAGAAAGGCCAAGAGAGATTCCGTGATTTGTTTTTTTTAAGGTCAGTTAAATTCCCAAAGCAAGACCCAACCCAAAATTCCCCTACTAAACTGACAGACACCAAGTTAATAAAACTTTTGCAGGATTGATAATTCAGATTGAAGACTAATTCAACACACTGTAAAGACCCTTAAAGGGCCTAACATTTATTTATGCATTTCAGCCTTTCAAGCAAACCTTTCCAGTAGGGCTTAGAGATGATAATACCAAAATGGTTTGGCTTTAAGAACAATCAAGAAAAAAGAAAAAAAAAAGAACAATCAAGAAGAGTGGCTCTCCAGAAACAAGTGCCTTCCCGTTGCCCAGTACCAGAGTTGGAAGGACTTACAAAAGAGGATAAGTCCAAAAGGTGGTTTGCTGGAGACTAGCCTGTTCTACTTGAGGACTTCCAGGCCAACCAGTGGTACTTGGTGAAACTCAGTAGATGGGGAGGAAAAGGTGCTCTGTCCGACACAGGACTTTGAGATGAGTTTTCTTCAGTGCACTTTTCCTAAGTTAGTGTTAAAATGTGTTGCAGTCAGGGTGCCTCGCTTTTGTTAGAGGCAACCAAAACTTCACGTGTCAACCGCTGCTCCATAGTGTGGCCTTGTCTCAAAAACAAACAAAAGTGTGTATACACTCAAGATGACACCCTGGAGTCATCAACCATTAGCCACACAGAAAGATACCAACCCGGTGATAAGATGAAACAAAACCACAATTTTTGTTTCGCCACAAAAAATCCACAGAGCTATTAGCCCATGTACAAAGTGATATGTCTGTAGGAGACGTTTCGAGTCTGGTAGGTTAGGGATCTTCCAAACTGCATATCAAGTTAATATTTCATCCCACTAAGACGAAAGCTGCAGCATGATGTCAGAGATGATGATGTCAGAGATGATGATGTCAGAGATGATGATGTCAGAGATGGTGACAGTGCTGAAGAGAAATGAATGAATATTAAAGAGCCTTTTGTGCTTTCTTCAGCCAGGACCCTGGAAAAAGCCCGTACTCATAGCACATAGCCCAAATAGCATCCCAACACATCTACTTCACTGCTAAACATCTAGAAGCACTACCTCCCTTTCCCTTTCTCACACTGACCCTGGTTAGCCTCTTTGCCCTGGCACTTTATCTTCATCTTTGAAACTTAGACATAGCTGAGCCCTGGGTCCCCTTCCCTCCATCCGTATTCCATTCTAAATGTCCTCTGTCTCATTCCTCTCCTTGTCTGGTTCCTTCCTGATTGTCTCCATTGCTCTCTAACCTTAAGGGCTGGCTTCTTGCTCTTCTTTCTTTGCTGGGGCTCCAGTCACTGGATCATTAATTCATCTTACTGTGCTTGTGTACAAAGTCCTATTTCCTCCCTTGCACACCAACTCCTCTCTGCAGATGGAGGTTCCAGCCTCCTCTCTAATGAACTCAGTCAGTTCGTTAACAGTTTAAACCAATATTAAGTATCTATCAGCCCATTCCACACCATAAACTTGGTTAAGCCATGCATAACAAAGGGGTATGGTAGGGAGTCTAAGTCAGAGAAGGTGAGGCCTG